>NC_135502.1:48845290-49012790 GCF_052857255.1 Amblyomma americanum
CGAGTCGTAAAAGATTTACACCAGATCGCATTTGCTCGGATTGGAAAGGCGCGCTCTCGTGTCTTCGTTCAACAGCTCGCAGAAAGTCGGCGAGCGAGTAACATCGCCTAGAGTGTTTCAAGTGTCTGTCCGCGAAGCGCAGGCACTAGTTGAGATAGCGCATAAAAAGCGAGTGTATAGCCGCCCGCCAATTCGCTCCTGCTTCAGCTCCTGCTGGTTTTGTTTGAGAGCATGAAAAAGAAACAAAACAGCGGTGATCACGTATTTCCAGGAACCTTTAGACTAGAAAGCTTCATGGGTTTGCTTTGAACGCACTGATGGTAGGATGTGGGCGTGATTTCCTTCTTGCTTGCTATAATCACCAGCAAAAACAACAGGGTGGTGTAAAACGTGCTTCCAGCGTAACGACATCCCGCGATTTCGATGCATCACGGCTATCACGGCTATCACGGCTGCATGTAGGAAAACATCAACTTTATATGACTTCGACGCGAAAAATTCAACCCCGAATTGAAGACACTTCGTGTCTTCGACGTTAATAGTCGCGGCTATTATTGCAAAGAGGGAGAGCAGTATACCACGCGAGATAGCCGACAGAGGGCTCGACAGAGGAAGAGATCTGATTTATTGGTAGCCGTGGTCGGAGTTTACCGATAAACTATTCCAATCCTTCACCTCTAAGTTGAAATTTCTATTGGTGAAGGCTCTTATAGAGCATAGCCACATATTGCTTTGCCTCAGTGGCTGCTGCCTTCTTAAAATAGGTGCTTGGGCGAGTTGGTATGCCATACTAGTGACATGGTACAACATTTGGAAGTTCGAAGTCAGCGACCGTCCTTTGTGTCTTCCCTTTTTGTCCTCGTCGTTTGCGCTCCGCTCCTGCTTTCTGCTGTTAATATCAGCTTTTAAGTTTGATTCATGGCCGCAATGGCCGCCTTTCTCAGAGAGTAGCGCCTTCGAGACGTAGGTGATATGCGCAATCGTTCTTTGCGCATTAGGCTGCTACTCGCTTCGTCTGTACTGTGTCGGAAATGTCGGGACTGAAATGAGGGCTCCAGCGCCCAGTGGCAAATTTAGGGTTTTCGACTATCAGAGGGCATCGCTCGCAAAAACGTTTCATGGCTAGCTTGCTCCCTTAACTTCTTGCAGAAGTGACAATGACACTTCCGCCCGCCACTATAGCAAACTGACGGCTAATGACGCACCACTGTAACATGAGAATAGACTTGGTTATTCGGGTATAAAGTCGCTGGCAACATTTTTAACTTACTTTCCATTTCCAGAAACTTTTGGTATAGACTACGAAATTTTTAAGTGGCGCCACCTACATGACTGTTTCCGATATGAGTAAAGGAAGGGCCTTTGGGGCAGCGAAAAAAAAAAACAAGGGCTGATCAGATATTTCACAGACAGCAATTCGAATCTTTTTAGTTCTTCAGGATTTGAAAACTTCAGGATTTTATTGCGCTAAACCAACGCTGATATATAAAGTAATTTTTAATGAGAATAGATGCGCTGAAAAAATGTTCTGCGTGGTTACTCGGCAACAGTTTCAGCCGTTGCTATTGTTATGTTTAAAACGACTCTCACTCTAGTGGTCTCTTGAGGGCAGTAACGTGCCTGAACTGAATGTTTTTTTTTAACCACATTCGGCAAAGGTTCTAAATGCTTTAGTTCTTTTTGCGGCTCTGAAGCCCATGGCTCTTCTTTCCTTTCATGGCAAGCTGAAATGGAGAATTTCTGCTTTGGTACCGAGAACAAAAAAAAAAAACTGCAGTTGACGTTCTTGGTCCTGATTCCCGAAAGAGCCATTAGTGGGGCGCTCACAGGCGAAAAACTGCGGCATTTTTCGGGCATTTATAGAAGAGCAGTCGCACAGAACGCAACGCTTCTGGAGCGAAAGAGAATCAAGGAAACGCAAGTTATTTTGGGATCATCGGCAAATCGATCCAAGGACAACTTTCCCGCCACTTTTTGGCGCCGCTACAAATCCATGCCTTCGGTTAACGCCCGCTGTTTGCTGCAGAAGCTGCGTGTTGCTTGAAGCCATAAAAATCCGAAGATAAAGATTGACACTGAATAACAGGTTATGTACTACGCATACATTTATGTACGAGCAAAATATAAAGCAGACGCTCATGATTAAGATTTATTTTGTTATAAAATGAGACACCATATTTGCAAAAATCATTCAGTTCGAAAGAAACTAGCTACATCAAGCAGATATCTCGTATATTTAAGCGCTAATCCTGTCGAAATTAATGTAGAAAAAAAAAGAATTCTTTTGGCTGTTACAAAAATCATTCATTTGAGGCGGCAAAGATACGTTTGGTCACCGTTCAAAGGGTGCTTTGGAGAAATTTTCAGGCTTCTAAAATCACTTCACTGAAATACGACAGTCCCGCGACCTTCTGTCGTGACCTAGCGCAAAACAACAACAAACAAACAAGAAGCAAATGAAAACGTAAGAAAGCCACACACGACTAGTTTCTTTTTCTGATTGTCTGTCTCATTGTTTTTTTGCGCTTCAGTACCCGCTAAGAACCACTACCAGCATGCTCAAATTATCGCCCTGTTTCAGTGCAAATTATGCAGTGCATGGGCATATACACACGGCACGGTGCAAGTCGCATAACGTCAGTGACCTCTACTGAATGTGTGTCTGTGTAACCGCAGCAGATAAATCATGCAATCTATGCCATGGAAGTTGTCACAAGACTTTGGCATGGTACGCAGGCACCGAACATTTCTCAGCAAGATACGTGGCAACTCTGAAACATGCATGATGAACTCCATTTTTGTCACCACTGCAGTCAATCTCCTGCAATTATTTCCGTCTTCTTCATTCTCTACAATAGCCTATTCCCTAAAATTTTCCTTCTTTTGGCAACTTTAATTTCTCAAAAACGCATGGTAGGCATCTAGTATTCGGGGTGTTAACTTGTTTCAGGTGAGTTGGTTTGGTTTCGTTTACGGGAGTTTAACGTCGCAAAGCGAGTCAGGCTACGAGGGACGGCATAGTGAAGGGCTCCGGAAAATTCTACCACCTGGGTTTCTTTAACGTGCACTGACATCGCACAGTACACGGGCCTCTAGAATTTCGGCTACATCGAAATTCGACCACTGCGGCCGGGATCGAACACGCGTCTTCCGGGTCAGTAGCCGAGCACTATAACCACTGAGCCACCGCGGCTGGGCGCCACCGATTTGTCACTAGTCACTGAACGGCAAGGACTGCCTAAACGATAGAAGGACTGGCTCTCGGCGAGAAACCGCTAACAAAAAAAAAGTTATCACTTAGCCACTGAACCACCGTCTCAAGTGAGCTCTCGAAGGCATCGTGTGTTCAGATTATCTATGCTGATTTTGCTTTGCACATTAAGACTGCCACACCGTCTATAAGCGAAGTTCCTGAGGAGCCCTTTAAACGGCGAACTTGACTACATCTGAGGAAACTTGGATTTGGGAAGAGAGACACGCGCGCACTGACGCAGCTGTTCAGTTCTCACAGAAGACACGTTCAGGGCATAATGCGTCGGCCCATCAGCTGCGCTGCTTAAGCGTGTTTAAAACGTGCCAAAAAGAAAGAAAATGCACTCAGAAACACTCAAAAGAAGCAAAGTAATAGATTCGTGATCTTGTTTCATTGAAGAGCACGAGTTAAAAGAATGAAATGCATTTCTAAACGGGCTATAAAATTTCGATGCCTGAACCATGTTGCATGTGTTTTAGACAATAATGAACGGTAGTGCTTTGGAGAGTTCTGAGAAAAATCTTGCATGTAGGCGCTATCAGACCCAGTATCTGCTGCCCAAGCCACATATGTTCCGTATCGCAGGAAAGGACTGTTTTGAAGCAGTACTTCCACTTATTGGGGGAATTTTTCATTAAATGTGACATATCAGAAGCACGGGAAGCGGGATTGGGTCACCTCGTATGGAAATATTGGCAAAGCCTCACTATTATCAGGTCGGTCAGGGTGTGATATGGAGCCCTGTGTTTGGCGGAAAAGAGTTACTAAGTGCTATAATGATACTTTTTTATTGAATCCTGAGCAACACTGAGCTTGAGCGGTGCCAAACCCTCTTAGGGGTACAAAAGCGAGTGTTTCGAGAAAAGAACGCCAATTAAAATTTTTTTTCATACTTTTTCCGCAAGCGGTCCTCTAATACATTGCGTGATGCACTTGTTGTTGCGTACGGGCACTTTAAGAAACTTTTCCTAACCAGACCTGGCATTTTAATGTACCTAAAGTTGTTAAGCCCGCCTTGTATTCTTTAAAATTAGCTCCGAGATGGTTTCTCACTGCATACAATCTATCGGGAGCACTAGCTTCACTTTATAAACCGTCAAAAAAAATATATAGGCATTCGAAATATCTTTCTCAGCGACCTCATGGGTTCTTTGTTTCATATGCTATCATTTATCTTTCGCCTTTAATCTACTTACGCGCTTCGCACTAAAGCATCTCACATTTACCGCCGGTTTCACTGGCGCTTACTTAGAACTCCCACGTTCACTCTGATGATAAACTGCGCGCCCGGCTGCGACAGTTCTATCCTTCGTGGCTCGACGTGTGACCTGCTGTGCGCCCCATTTCAACATGCGTTTCTTGCGCAGTAGCATATTCACTCCCTTCGCTCTTTCTGCCATCTCTGTGCGTCAACAGACGCCCTCGTTTTTTTTGGCGACGGCCGGCTTTGCGCTCGCCTGTAAAAGTCTTGGAGTACGAAGAATAGTATAACATAACAAAGAAGTGTTCAAAGCGAAAAAAAAACATAATAAGCAAATAACAAGCTTCGCTCGTAGCACAGCTCTCCCGAACTCCGAGTGCATTTCAAATTGGACTCGGCTCCGTCGGCTTATAGTCGGGGTCCTTCCGGCCAAAGCGTCAAAGGCGCGGTGTCTCGCACCTTAAGCCACTTCTGTTCTCTCGTGTAAGGAGCTCGGAAAAGGCACTGCTTCTTAGAAGCGAAGAAAAGCCCTCCTCGGGGAATGGTATACGCACTCTTGAAGTTAGACTGGGAAGTTGGAGTAAAAAAAAAAAGAAAAGAAAAAAGGCGCTTTCATAGGCTATACCAGGCTGCAGTATTGGGCCTTTTGTATGTGTTAAATCGCACGGGGACGTACTTTCTGAATAAGAAATGAATAATATAGGCTGAAAAGAACTGAATTTCCGCCCTGTACTCTGACATAATGTCGTCTATCTTTTCCTAAACTTGGAGACATGAAAGAAGCACAGCATTGAAATTCGGTAGCAAAGGAATAAAAGGGAAAAGAGCTGGGATCTTAAAAAAAAGGGGGCTAGTAAAGGAGTGTTAGCGAAATTCATGAGGAGCCCTACGAGACCCCCAACCGGAAAAGGGACTGAATAAGAGCATTATGCATTGGGTTCAAGAAAATTGAAAATCATCGACATGTCCAAGAGCGGGATAGAAGTCCGGTGTTCATACAGAATTTTTGGTAACAGCTTTCTTTGCATTGCTGTAATGCTGCGTAGAACACAGTCAAATAGCTCTCATAACCGTAGGTAAGAAACCTTTTTTTAAAATCTGACCTCCTTGAAAATCTATGTAGTACATAGCTGTAATGATAGCAATCTATTAAATTTTACATCGTAGGATCCACGAAAAATGAAGGGACCACGGAGTCAGCTGTGCTTCTTTGTTGGTCTTTTCTCACATATCTTCATAGCATTCCAAAGCATATAACCTAATACTCCGCTTTATTGACTTACTAGTGTAGAGAGAAATTTCACAACTGTTGTTTTTACAAAGTGCATTCTATGCAGCTGTTTTGCTCAGTCTACGAGGAGTGGTTTCTCTTTTGCGCATTATATATACAGCTGGGGATCACGCACATGAAAATTTAGTACTTCACTGAGGATTGGTGCGTATACTATAACACAAATATATAAGCGGAACATGTTCAGAAAGATGTATGAACTGACAATTGGCATTGTGTGTGTTTGTAGTGACAAGAATACACAAGAGGCGCAAAGCTTTTGTAATTTGCAAGTGCTCTGCTGCAGAGTGTGTGGTGTTTTTAAGAACGAAGTATAAAATAAGTGTTTTGTGTGTTTGCGTTCGCTAGAGATGTTATTACGAGAGCTAGGTAGAGGACATCGACAAGTGCTGGTGTGTACGCTATCTGATGTTTTTGTTTTTCAATGTGGAGCAACTGCACTGACCCGTAGTACAGCAGTATTGCTTTCGCGGGGAAGGTTAAAACTTGTGATGTAAGAATATCCGAAAATAAATTCTACAATTCCACAAACTGCTTATCTGCGTATACAGCTATTAAATGTGTCTCTCCATAACCTCCAAAGGAAAAGCTACATAAAATCAAGGTCGTACTCTGTTCCGGAGTTCCCGGGTTCGAACCCGACCGCGGCGGCTGCGTTTTTATGGAGGAAAAACGCTAAGGCGTCCGTGTGCTCTGCGATGTCAGTGCACGTTAAAGATCCCCAGGTGGTCGAAATTATTCCGGAGCCCTCCACTACGGCACCTCTTCTTCCTTTCTTCTTTCACTCCCTCCTCTATCCCTTCCCTTACGGCGCGGTTCAGGTGTCCAACGATATATGAGACAGATACTGCGCCATTTCCTTTCCTCAAAAACCAATTATTATTATTAGTACTCTGTTCCGGTAGTGTGTTACCACAATAGCTGTCATTGCACGTGTTGGAGAAAGCACAGGGCGCTCCCCCCCCCCCCCCCCCCAAGAAAAAAATATATTGGTCAGCACAACTTTGCTGCAAGAATGCACACGTACAGCGCCGCTGTGTTTTGTAACTTGTGCTGATGTAATGTGGTCAGGTGGTCTAGCCTATCCCGGAGTCTTCCTCTCCTCTACAGGACCTATTTTTTCTTTGACTGCCTCATTCATTTCTTTCCCCTCGGCGTGGTTGAAGTGTCCACAGAGAAGTGGGGCAGTTACCGCGCCCTTCCTTTTCCTCAAAAATTTTTTTTCAAGGCACACGAGTGACATTTCGAACCAGCTTTTCCATGTTGGTAGGTGTTAAACGCAATTATAATTACTCGTCTATTTTGGAATGGCCTATATTACGCCCCCCCGCTCAATCGCTGTTGGTAGTGGCGCGCGAAATTATCCCCAGTTACTGCCTTTGCTCCCACGATAGCCTATTTATGTTACTCAGCATTTCCTGCCTACGTTAAGTTTCAGGTTTAAACTGCGTGAAAGATTTGTAATTAATACGCCAAAACCAGGTTTTAATTAAGATGGTTTCAGCCTTCACCACTGCGGAGGTTTGAACGTGTTCTTGCTTGCCCAGGAAGTGTGGCCAAATTGTCGACATGGTATTAAATATAGATATAAAAACAAAACGGAGTCCGCCCTTCCCATTGTTGGTCTGTGAGTTATTTTCTTGTTGTTCATGGAGACTTACGTAACCGAGTGCATGAAGCTACAAGCTACAAGGGGAGAAACGTTAAGCAGCAAAACAGTAAACTCAATACAAAAAAAATTATTTTGGATTGTATCATTTGCATAGTGTGTAGTGGGTAGTAATACGTTGTACTGCAGGAGATGAAGGGTTCGTTTACTGTTTTTAGCTCGTCTGGTATTTTCGTGCAGCGAAAAGTTGTGATGGCCTTCAGAAAGCAGTACTGAGCACAGCTGGCAGAGCAACAAGCAGAAAACGACGCAAGTTCCTTGCTTTGGGCATTAAACATAGCGTCCACTGTTCTACTTGATTAATAACGGCGTAATATCTTGAGTAGAGTTTCACTAACGGCTGCACGGGTACCATATTGGTTATAGAAAGCTGAACTTCAACCGTTCAGGAAGCAGTGTCCAAATAAAGCCGGCATGACGTCAGAGCCAAGTCCGGCTAAGCAAGAGCAGTGCAGCAGCAGGCGATAAACCCAGTAAAAAAAAGAGTTATAGTAAAGGTAAGGAAACAAAAAACAACAAAAGCAAAAATAGGAGGAAAAACAACTACAGTTTTAAGTGAAAAAATCAACATGAAAAAAAATACTGAAGAAAAAAAAGCTGATGACAGAAGCAGTACAGCTGTTCACTGGAAATATCATGTTAAGTGGTAGGATAGCGTTGTTAGGTGCTGAATAATTTTTTTTATCGGCGTCTTGGCTCTTGATAAGCGCGTATATGGGTGCTTAACGCTCTAGAAATGCTATTGATATTCGCATATAATCTGTTGGTTTTCAGCGCAGGGATGGCTAGAGAGGAGCACATTAGTCAAAGGACATTCATCGATTCACAGTAGCTGGCTTTAGTTTTGAAACATGTGGAAAGAACTGTGCATGTACGTCATGCCATTCCATGCTTTCCAAACAGCGTGCTGGCGCTGACGCGGGCTTGTGCGATCAGCGTTCTAAAAAAATCTTACGATGGAGGTACAAAGCCAGGAGTCCTTCCTGCGTTTAATTTCTCCACCCGAAGAAACATGGCTCCAGCAAATCACTTTTTTTTTCAGAAACAGTGAAAAACAACGTCTCCGATGTTCCGAGTTAGTTTTTTCATAACAAACTAAGGGAATGCGTTATGTGCACCCCCCACTCTTTCTCTGACAGATGGATAAAAAGAAAAAAAACGTTAACTGGTGGCTGATGCTTGCGCGTCTTGAGATGTCTGCCGTTGACGTGTGTCGCAAGGCGATGTCTTAGTGTATGGCAAACTCTGAATGAGCGGAAACGCAGCCAGCGACGTTGGAACTCAACTATACTAATGCACGCTTCATGGCGGTCGCGATGGAATGCGAACGTGAGCTGACTTTGGCACCCGCCTGTGCGGGGAATGAAGCGGATAGAAAAATGCTGGGACGCGATTCTTCGAAATACGCTACGTGGAGAGCCAAACGAAAAAAAAGTACGAAGCGAGCGAGAAAAAGGCTGTGTATAGTAAATACAGCGCGATGTTTTTGAGCCTTCAGTAAACAATAGCAATGCATTTCAGGAAAAACACAGAACAGAGATACACACACAAATTTAAAAACAAAAAGTACATCAAAGTAATGTACCACAAAGGCGTGGCACATGCCATTGCGGGCAAGTGCATTGACGGTCATAGTAAGGTGCGCGGTGTTCATACAACCGAAAGATCGGACAAAATTGATTGTTCCTGTGTTCAGAAACAGTGTCGAGCGGTAAACTTCGAAGAACTGTTGGTGCTAGAGTGGTGGTGGTGCAATCTAAACCCGAATATATGGGGAGTTAAAGGGGAGTAAGGTGTACTCTAGCTCATTTCCTTTTATAAAATGGAGAGTGCTATAGGACAGTTAACCCCTTCTTGTGTTCTGTTTAGAGCTTGGAGATAAAAGCATTTATTTAATTTTCAAGTTTCAAGTTTATTTTATTTACATCATAGATGTGGGTGGGTCCGGGTAAAAAGTGATCGCAGATCACTTGAGGTACCCCCGACCCCTCTTTACATGGCATACAGCAGGAAATATGAATAATATGCAAAAAGATTGCAAACATTGAAAGATCCGCCAACACTATAAACAAAACTTTTTACACATACACAAATATACATACAAAATATTTCATACATAAAAAATATACTAAACGTTTTGCTGCCTATTGTAAAAGCGGCTTTAATTTCGCCCAAGCTGCTTTTTGAAATATCGACGTTCATAAACTGTAATTGGTTTAATAAGTGTGGCATATTGTAACGTAACATCTGATTCCCATTGTTCGGGCGGCAAAAAGAATACACCATTTTTCTGTACTGCGCAGGGTATAAGTTAGTTATAGCTGCCCATCATGGGTAGAGTTCTCCGTCCAGGACCCCAATGGCTGACGCGATTCGGCGCGCCCACTCGATCAGCGATTGCTAGTCGTTCGGGTGCGAGCTTGACAGGGTAGCCTCGCAAGAGTAGAATTAAGGGTGTTGGATCGGTGTTTGGTTTCCTGGTGAGTCCGGCTACTCCCACGCAGAGTGATAGAGTGTTGTGTTTAGATTGTTTCACTGCGGACAGGAATCGGGGTATTGCATGGGGTAGAAAACATGCTTGTGACAAATGTTAAGGTACGCGAGACTCTGCAGCTGGCTCCAGACGATGGCGTCGGCCATATTGAGGGTTTTGTGCGGTAAGGAATGCGTTCTTCGCTGGGTTTTGTAGTACTCGGTTATATTCGTGTAAGTGAGTGGTTTCGAGCTGGGAGAACTCGCAGGGGTGTCTTATTTCTCCTCACCGCTTTCCGTGCTAGGCTTAGTGTTCTAGCCTCTTTCTCCGATGGTGCCCGGCGGGACAGACCTCGGGCGAGCGCGTGTGTGCGCTCATTGCCAGGGAGAGAGGCATGGCCTGGGGCCCAAACAATGCGAATAAAGGGAAGGTTGCTGACGTGGCAGTGCTGTAGAATGGGTCTTGCCTGTACAGATAGGATGCCACATGCGTACTTTCGGCATGTTGCCTGCGAGTCGGTGATGACGGTTTCTAGGAATTCGGTTTCATTGCGTATTTTTTTTCCGCTTCAGGAGCGTACTGATGGTGTAGGTGTTGTATCTCGGGTGCAGTGCCAGCCCCTTCCACCACTCTGCTCGATTTCACACCTCTGGTGTAGCCGGTGACTTGAATTCTGTGTGTTTAGTTCGTGGCCACGATGCTGATGGTGGGTGTGTCTTGTATATGGCCGCCTCCTTATACCAGACGTGAGGGTTCGCGCCGAATTCCCGAGTGAGGACTTGGACCCGCGCGCCGCCTGGATAAGTTGTGTTCCGGTTGCACGCTTTTTAGAATTGCAGCTACTAATATTTTGGTCCGGATTGGAGGTGCCAGTGCTACGCATTCTTGGGGTAAAGGGGTATTTGGCATGGGGTAGCATTGTCTGTTCAGAAGGGCTCGTCCAGCGCCTGTGTTTTGGAGGCGAGTGAAATGCTCAACTTTCTTTGCTTCGATCAATTCCTCCAACAAGCTGTGCGCACACAGTCAGAGTGTTTATATGTCCACCCACGTCAATACCTTTCAGCATGAAAACACGTACGCTGTTTTTGTGCACGTGCGCCGCGACGATAATACTGAGAAGACAGACGCTTTGGCTTCGTGGACGAAAACGCCATGTAATGTGACATTTCAAAGTTGTATTTCAAGCAATAACTTAGGAAATCTGTGGTCATAACACACGGCGAAAAGATTTGCGCCGATGTGTGCTCAAAAAAGACATTTCCCAATGACTCGAAGACTCGATCTCTTCAACTTGCATTTAAGTGGAAAACGTGGTGCAGATTTAGCTAGACTACACGTCCCCATAATCAGTTAAAGAAAGCACAACTTCAATTTTCTACGTTTATTTCGATGCCGGCCGCGGCGGTCGAATTTCGATGGAGGCGAAATTCTAGAGGCCCGTGTACTGTGCGATGCCAGTGCACGTTAAAGAACCCCAGGTGGTCGAAATTTCCGGAGCCCTTCACTACGGCGTCTCTCATAGCCTGAGTCGCTTTGGGACGTTAAACCTCCATAAAACCAAACCATCTACGTTTTTTTCTCTTTCCATGAGGTGCACCAATTCGATTATTATTCCGATGTCATTTATTAACTGACAGATTATTTTATGAGTTCTTCCTTATTTTCTGACACATTGTTTACCGTTGCATACGTTTGTTGGTTCTTGATCCGTGTAGCTGTTCTGCCCACTAGTGCGAGCACGGAGGTTGTCAGCACCACTTTATAATTATAGGAAGTTTTTTGCTGTAATAAATTGCCTTTTAATGGCATGAATTCTACTACTTAACTAATGCTAACTCCGATACTTCCTGTGCTGACTTCAAGCTCTTTTTCGAAAATAGGACCAATAGTACTAAAGAAGCCGCGGACTTTGTCACGCTGCTTTTGATTCAGTTTTTTGCATGTGCTGTAGAAAAATGTGCTGAATTATGTAATTGCATGGTGGGGCTGGCATCACCTGGTAATTTACAGAAGCACTGTTGACTAAGCTGTCGTCGCTGCTTTAATGTTGTGCAACACCAAAACACGTCAGGTATGGAGAGTTTAAAAGAGGTATTAACAGAGCCATTTGGTACAAGGCATATATTCTGACAGCCAAGTTGATGGAACGGAGTGGAGGAATTATTTAAATGTCGAGAGGGCTGTGCCAAGAGCCAATATATACTCGTAGTGGTTCTAGGAATCGTGAAACCTTTAGTGCACTTAAAGTCAGCAATAAAGTTTTAAATACGGATTAAGGCATGCGCTTCAGTCTAGAACAACAATGCGACGTTGTGCAAATCGGTTCCGTCTGCCTCGCATCTGCAAGCTCCGTAATTTTAATCCCGGCTTTCGCCCGTTGGGATGTCGAGAGGTTTACGAAAGAAAGCATCTAGTATAGTTTTTGTCACATACATAACGAGCGTCGCGGTAATATTTTTCGTTGTTAGGTAACAACGCGTAGTTGCTTGCCCTAACACAAGAGTTCACGCGCACACAAACCCTACATTCGGCCTAGCGACGTGTAACAAAATAACCCGCTAGTAAATGACCTGCTCCTTGCCATCACACTGTCCCGAAATTTAAACTGCGCACACAGTGGTGGCACATTCCAGACCGTTATAGCGGTAAAAGTGACTCGCGGGCAATACATTTCAGGGTAGAGCATTAACAGCGCAGTCGCGCAACGCCATAAAACTAACTACGGTTTCAGTCTTGCGTCCGTGAATTCCCCTTAATAGCCGAGATAGACGCCGCGTTTTTGTGCGGCACGTGTGCGGCTTACTCGTATGCTCTTACGACGCTCGCATTCGAGGGAAAACAGGTCAGGCTGGCGGAACGCTAGGTGGGCGAAGGTTCAAGGCATTAACTCGCCCCTTAACGGTTTCGCGTCAGCTTCTCAGGCTCTCACAGTAGGTGCCTCGGCGACGCAGTGAAGCAATGCACTGCAGTGATTAAGGGCACACGTGTTGCTCCGCTCATATAAGTTTACATTTGTTTTTAAACATTGCAACCAAAGTTTTCATTAACAGCGACTAATGTGCTTCTTACCGAGGCACCGCAAGTGTGACTATAAGAAGAGAAGTCAGTACCTTATTTGTCAGAAGCCTTCCGGGGTATGCAGAGTAAATGTTCGCAGGTAGTGAATTTCAACGCGTGTAACGCTGTTTAAGGAGAAAAACGCATGAATGCTTAGTATCTGTCCACAGAAACAAAAGAAGCAGACAAAGAATGGATGATTGCGTTAGCAGATATTTAGCATTATTGTTTTTTAAATACATAGGACCGAGGTAAACTAGCCCTGTCGTCGCTCACAGGACACTCGGTGCGCAGAAGACTACGGGACGTGATCTGTCGTGCATGTTTGTCTTTAGCTGCGCAGAAAACGGGCAGAGTAGGCTTGTTGAAAAATAGAGAGCATTAACGAATAAAATTGGACAGAGAGGGAGATTGGGAGCTGCGATATTGTGTTTTGAGCATTAGAAATCGCTGTAGGTTAAAGAGAGACGTTCCGACGGAATTGACGAAAAAAAAAACTTACAAACGGACAAAACTAGAAAGAGGAGCAGAAGTTTCTTTGGCAACAATGGGGAAGAAAATTGTGCGGCAAAAAAACTAAATCGCTTACGACTAAACTACGGAACGGAAAGTATTTCTGTAATCTCCTACAAAGAGCAGCGCACTTCCTGTGTTTCGTGTTTCTTCTTCTCGTCCTCCTTCCGTGGCGCTGTGTCAATCTGTGTCGTCGAAAAAGCAATGGAAGGACGTCTACGCACGAACTCATTTCTTTAGTGTACAATCGTCCGGAAGAAGTATTAGAGGAGAATTGTTTATTCTGAACTGCATAAAATCCGTAAGGTGTGCTGCACCCTTAGAGCACAGGAGGTTCTTGTGCTGAGCCTCATCAATGTTCGGAAGCCATGCAGGGCGAGGCTTAAGTCCCAGCCTTTGTTCTAGCCCTCAGCCAATGAGCCACCGCGATCGTCGAAAGCGCATTTTTTTGTTAACTCACAAAAAAAAAACAAATAAAAGCACTTAACGCAAAGTAAGAAATGCAGTCTCCTGGCATATCTAATAAAGATGATTTTTTCCTCAGCGCGTGAATAACCCGCCATATCTCTCGGAATCTTTACTTTTTGCTTGCCCTTTTTGTATTAGTTCGTTCGGCCGTGTCCTGTGTCCATTAGTTCCAGTCGGCTGGTGCAGTATAATCCTCTGAAAGCCTCTTTTACATCTTTGCACCAGGGTGGTTTATTTCCACAGCGTGTGGGACTAAGCTAAAAGAAGGAGACCACGACGTTGTAAGCGGCGTTGATCCTACGGCGAAGCTTTTATGGAATAATAGCATTTACGATTCTCTCATCTGGGAACTGGGCTTATGGCGGTAGGTAAGCGAAACATGAAAGTCTCCTTTAAAAAATGTGACAGTGGATGCGAACGTCTAAGGTGGAGTTTTAACTCGGTTTTCTGGAACAAAAAGATAAAAAAAAACAGGAAGTATTCTGCCCGTTTTTCACGACATATTTGTTATCCTCGAGCAAGAAAGAGTTTTTTGCTAACGCTTGTAGCATGCAGCGAAATTACTCTTCGAAAGGTAGGGTTTTGTTCGATAAGGTTGGAGAATGTTAATTCTTAGGCCTCGCTGACATCCATAATTCCTCAGAAGCTATAAATCTACAAGTGACGTGGAGATGCTAAACTTGCTGGTTTAGGTCTGTGTAGAAGGCTCCAGCTGCACCAGCTGTGCGAGAAGTTCCATCATTGCAGTGGAATTAACCTACGCATTTTCATACGCTCCCACTCGCTGGGTACAAACATTTGTTTCATCTATTTCTATGTTCAAGACGGGTACCCCTGTTCTATAGGCGGCATTAAGAACTAACGACGGAAGGCAATATTGTATTATGTCACGCAGTTCATACAATTAAAGATTTTGAACAGCATGTATAGAGAGCTGCTTACTTTTAAGTTAATTATCTTTTGTTTATCCCAAAACTTCTACTCTAGCTACGCATGCAAACGTTCAGTTCAGTTCGGAAACAAATTGGGTTCTTGTACGGTTTCGATACTGATTAATTACAAATTATATGCAGCTCTGAGCGCTACATTTTCAGTATTGAATGCTCCAGAAGAAATGTAAAAAGCTCAACTTTCTTGTATGAGGGTTACCAACTCAAACTTGTAAATGTTTTTGTGCCCTCACAGTGAGTGTGTGTGGCGTTGATTATTGAATAGTGTGTCCTTTTTTATTTTCTGTTCTGGTTTGCTGATTGCGTGCTCTCTGCTGCTGTAAAGTAAAAGGGCCCCTTCAAAAGAACTGCAAATTTTTTTCCCCTCTAATCTCGCGGAGAGATGCAATGTTCTCGACCCTCCGCTGCTCCAGCTAAAGAAAAAATGATCTCTGTTCCTAACGTCTTTTCCTCTGAAGCAAATGAAGGCCGTCTTTGGCAGGAAACTACTCGGTTATGAAACCGGCGTCGCTTGACTGCTACTCTTTTGCCCCAGTGCACACGTATTAGAGAACTCAGCTGAGCATGACGTGGTGAGCAGACCGTGTTTCAGACGTTAAATTTTACGACAAACTTCAGTAATTATTGAAAAAGTCCGAGCAAAAATAAAAATGGTGCTTGTATGTTTGCTTGGAAATCACTTTCTTTATGGCATTTGTTCTTGTGTTGGATTACCTTTTCAAGCACGCAAAGACAGCTCATGCGTTTTGGATACCAGCAACATGTTCGCGCTGCATCCTCTTCATAGACACAGAAAAACACAAACACACGTTGGAGAACATGTCTGCGAGGTCTGACCTCGTTTTTATAGCCATATCTGACAGTGCCTTTCCTTAAGCCGTCCGATGCTTCCAGATGAGAAGGCAATAATGCAAGATAAATCACAGAGTGATCGGAGTGCCTGCCGCGAAAAATGCAGCTAACTAATGCAGGTATGGGCGAAGGTACATCTTGCCATTGTTATTCTAAATTTTTTTTTAGAAATGTGCACTTGAGGCACTGTTCCCGGTGTCAGGACAGAAAGACCCTTAGTATTGATGCCGTGCTTATCGTCTACCATAAAATTTCATTTCTTTATGTGCTTTAAATGCACTCCGGTATGCTTCTTAGCAAATGTTCACAATATGATAAATGATGCTTCCTGGCGCGTTGTCAGTTTTGACCCAAAACCCAATAGGTGCGTGAATAGGAGAAGCAAAAATATTGTGTGGTGTTTTGTTTTCGTATCACTTTTTCTTGTACGAATTTGCGCATGCATTTTGGTATTTCATCCTTCAATCATTACTCTGCACCGACATTTACGGTGAGGGTTGTTATTGGCGGCGGTACACCGCTGAAGTTTCCACCCACGAACCACTGACATTTTGGTTGGCGAAGGGGAGAGGTTGTAGCAACTCTCATATTTCAACGCATGTCGTTTATGCGATTCCAGTAACGTTAAATATTTGATTAAAGTTTTCAACGTGGCACTTCTAAGATTTCTAAGTTATACGTCATGTGTGGGCGTAACGAAAGGTTGTTTCGATAAGGCAATGTTTCTTGTCTGATGTGAGTTAAAGCAAGAACGCTATTGAATTCATGCCAGTGGGAGCTGGTAATATACCACTATATTATTACATGACGGCCAGCCGAAGTATACAACGGGCTGACTGATGGCAATGAGATGATTTTAATGGCCGCTGGCCTAGCGCGAGGACTCCGCCCCGCGCCACTGCCAGTTCCGTGTTCTTCGTCACAATATCTTAATACGAAACAGTACTGCATACAATAACACCGCTAACAAAAATAAAAAGTGAGCTATCAGTGACCATAAAGTTCTCCTACGCAGCATTCTTTTCTTTTTACCGCTATTCCGAGCCGTTGAAAAGAGACACGAAGTCACACAAAATGCAGAAAAGCGATATTTCGTGCATAATTGGCCTGTATGCCCCGAACCGCACCATTTTTAAGAAGTATTTACCCCGGTGCCACAAGGAAGGGCGCTCCTATATGTCACTACTTTCGTCGCTTCCAACGGTGGCTATAAGTCTTGCTAGGCACGCGAGAAAGAAGGAAAAGGAAAGCTCGGAAGGCGAGGGAGAGATACGGCGCATAAAGACACGGGTCCGCTGCGTGCCATGCATGAGTGAAGCGAGCTCTGGAAGCCGTAAAATCGTCTTAATTAAATTCGATCAGGCTTTACGGCCGCACTACCTTCTCTTTAGGTGGCAGGGGGACATTTATGGTTGTTTCGGAATGGCGGATCTCCGCACTGTAGTCAGGGACGGTGCGAGCAACGTTCGTGGCCAGAAATACTGGCAAGAAAATAAGAAAATTAATAGAAAGAATAAAAGCGCTAAGATTGTATGAATTTTTGAAGCACGTGAGTAAGGGCGGCGCAGGGAAAAAAGCGTTACCAAAAATTCCGCTGAGGTGGACGGCGCTTTAGTGTTGCCGAGACGTATGGCCTGAAACATGGTCATTTCGATAACGTGGAAGAAGGTGAATTTATGACGCTATTTAATATCAGAGCAGTAAAGAAAGCTAGAACTCGAAGGTCCATCAAGTTGTCTAAACTGCAGCCTCGTTCGTTTTTTGCGTGCAATTCCTCGCATTGTACGCGAAATCCTTATAGTTTCCTTGAAGGCACTAGGCGCAATAGGTTCTAGCATCCTACGCCGAGACCGAGATTTCCCCTTTCAGGAAATGGTGACAGAGTCACGCCAACTTGATCGCTGGACTTCTCTCCAGCAGCCTTGGCATTGTAAAAGAAAGCTCTCTTATTTATACACGGCTACGACTTGCGCGCGAGCATTTTTTGTTCATATTTAGATTCCTGCGTGAATGTACCGCCTACACGCACTGATTGCATTTCTCTTGTCGAATGTGTGACCAGTGTTCTCTGACAAGTGGTTTTAGTAGGTCATTTGTTTAAGCCGGTAATTTAAATTCCCGTACAGCGTCCGACATACAACGTATCGCTCGGCTTCACGACACTGCATCTGCGTTTCGCTTACAGATGCACAGCAGCTCCACATCTCATTTTGTGCGTTAAGTGCTATGACCCTCGCTCTAGGCATGTCTTTTTGGTCAGGTGTTACAGCACTAGATTATAGCTGCCAATCGTGAGCATCACATGAATGGGGAGCAACTTGATTGTCGAGAAGTCTAAGACTATAAAATGGGAGATACATGCCGTTGTCATTGTTTGTACAGAAATATTCTAGGCGCGAGCACTTTCTTATATTCTTCGTAACCGCGCTTAATAACGGTGCGAGATTAGTTCTCTTGCTATGGGACGCCACAGCGAGGCCATGGAAATCAATTCCAGATATGTTTCTAGTAGTGTTTTCTTCCTTCGTGGATGACAGAGATATATGCGATATCCAAAGTATGTTTTTAGGGCTGTTTTCTTTTTAATAAAACCTCGTGTGTGTCAAACATACAACTGTATCATCTTGCTGACTGCCTTCTTTATATTTTTGGAGCCTGGATAATAGGAGCTGACTAGTAAAATAGAAGATGTGCCATATATTGTGCCGGATGCGTGCCCGTATGTATGACAACGTTGCTTCCACGTGCCAACGTCTTCATTCACGGAATAGCTGTTAGTTAGCACTACATTTTCGCGAACCCAGATTACCCAGGCTATATCAGAGAAGCACATGACTTCAGGGTTGCTTCTGCGTATTCTTTGGGCTGTGGATCTGCATCTTTCAGCCCATTGTGTCTAATTTTGTGTGTATCAAGTAGAGTACCCACTTAAGGTAAATTATTCGCTAAACTCGACTTTCGGTTTCCTGTAGTGTTTGTGGGTCGTTGAACTGGCAAAAGACTGTAAAAAGTATATTACGCGTCGTGCGGGCGTTTTAAAGATAGTAAGTTAACATGCCAGGCCAAATGATTCGCGAATAACGTAAAATAGTGGCGTGACGTTCCTCAATGCTCATTTACAATTTCTTTCTTGAGACTGTGGGCTGCACGCGTGCTCTTCAGCAACTACATTGAGTTGAAGAAGCGCACAGGCGGATAAAAACACGGAACTTGGGCACCGAGTCAAGTCGGCGGCTACGTCGGATAGTATGGCGGCACGAACTACGATTACCTCGAAGTGGCTATTGCTGATAACCTGAAAACACGCAAATTCAAAATCAGATCGACTTGTCTGAACTGCTAGCAGTGTACAAGTCATTTTCAGAAAGCTTAAAATATGGCGTTCCTTTATGTTCTTCTACTGTTCTTGTAAACGGCTGTCCATGGGACCAGATTCCTGCACTAACACAAGCAAAAAATTTGACCCCATGTAAAAGTGCTACAAGTGAAAAGTGGACTACCAATGCGGAGAAATAACTCTTTATTCTCCAGCCTGCGTGCGCAGTGACTAAAATTTGGAACGGATATAAAGCTTCTAAGGGTTGTCCGTTTGACTGAGTGACCCATGCATAACAGTCATTTCTCCAAACCAGGAAGTCATCTAGGAACCCGCTTGGCTCGATTCTTGTGCCCTTCATGATGCGTTTTTGCGCTGAGATACAAGCGACGCGGAATTGAAACTTCCGAAGCGTTCCAGTTTTGCACCCATCGTCTTTGTCAAAACTGACCATGGTGGTCAGTAGTGAGAAGAACCTTTTTGGGATCCTTGCCAATTTCCAGTGCGAGGAGTTTTCAAGATTTGATACTACATATTATGGTATGCGTCCTTCTATATCCTGCCAGAGAAACCGCACGTCGCGATACAAAATGTTTGGCAGTCTCCTACAGTTTCTTTTCTACGAGAGAGCATAATGATCTAAATATATATGTACAATTGTTTTCATCTGCTTCCAAACCGGGATGTTAGTTAATGTGCTTTGTGCATTCTAAAATATCTATGAATTTTTGATACTTCGCTCATGGCTCTGTTTGAAGTGCAGTAGAATGCTAGACTTCGCGGTCATTAAAAGTGAGCGAAACTCTTGAAATCTTGAATGTTAAGGTTTCTCGTTAAAAACCTTGGGCACGTGAGGATCTGCGCCGAAATATGACCGGTGACTGAATTTCAGCCGACGGCTGCTGGTATCGTTGTTTACACTACATCCCTGACAGAGAGCGACACGATTTCTGCAAGGTCAGTGAAGGAAACAGCCTGCGATAGCGTCGAAAAAAGAATATTGGGAAAGCTGAACTCACCTTATGAGTTCAGAGCGATAGAATTACATTTCCCATTTGTCGAAGCTTCTGTTGCAACTTCAGTGTGTGATTGGTATGTTATAGGTCACTTTGGAGTAGCGTGACGTGGTTACAACATGCCTCTTTTGGGGTCACGTTGCTTTGTTACATCATACCTCTCTCGACCAATCAGCTGGTTCATCAAGAGAGATGTCTCATTCGTGACACCGCACGGCCCCATATTGCTCGTGACGTGAACTTTAATGATACCTAAGCTCCTGTCAAGAAACTAGGTTGCTCACAACTCGGTTGGCAAGTTGTGACGACGTTACAAGGTCACGTGACCTCACACGACCAATCACTAAATTAATCGGCAACTGCCGCGGTGAGCAGGTTGCTCACCAACCGGTGGCGAGGTTGCCACGTACCACTGGGGGCAGATTGTGGTGACATCACAAGGTTGCCTGACCTCTCCTGACCATGGCTAATTTAATTGTGACCTGCCACAGTAGCCAGGCTGCTCACCATCAGGTTTCCAGGTTGCCAGCTACCACGGCGGGAAAGTTGTGATCACATCACAAGGCCACGTGACCTCTCTCCAGCAGTTAGGTTGACCCAACAAAGCAGGTTGTGATGACGTCACAAGGTCACGTTTTATGTATCGTCCATTTGGCGAATATCGTGACACCGGAATTCGGTGGCGTTTTTTTTGAGAGGACAGCTCTAATGCTGTCGCATTAAAAAGGAGTGCAAAGGGGAAATGAATGTTCACAAAGAGAAGAAATTGGAAGGCTGCAGAGAAAGTAATAATGAAATGACTGCCTGTCCTCTCGCACAATGCCGTCAATTACGTGAGACAGTTTGTCCGGCTTGCGCAGTGGGTGTCGGTACCAGAAACCTCGGATAACAAAATCATCAAAGACGGAAGAAAGAGAAGAAATATTTGCTAGAGGCACGAATGTGTTCCATCAGGAGGTAGAAACATGCGGACGTCTGTGACGCAGAAAAGGAAGGAGAGAACGGAAGCAGCGCAAGTGTGGCGGCAAACGCGTTAATTACAATGGTAATGCAAGCTGCGCAGTCATTACCACGGACTCGCGCTCCAAGCAACTCAAGGCTGCGATCAAGGTGTCAATTAAGGACGACAGCTCGCGCCGGCCGTTCCGAATGTGCGGCATGCAGGTCCTCCCTTTCCAGTCTTGTTGTGCACTGACCTCACGCCTTCCTCTTCCCTATACCCTCCCCCTTTTGGTTTCAGTTCTGAGAACTGCGCGTTACGTTCGGTGTCGCCACCTCCTGACAACACCGGTGCCACCTTACCTAGCAGTTCCGCTTAGTCGGGAGTCAGGGAATCGGATTGAGCATGCATAGGACTGTATTGGACTGTGTGCGCGAGTTGCGGTCTTTTCCACTCTTTACTCAGGCTGCACCGTTCCTCTGGGGTTCGTTTGAAATGTGAATCATTGGTGTGCTCTGCTCTTCCTGTCCTGGCTCACGAGCTTACGAATAATTGCAATTCCCGTTAAGCAGGAAAGTGAACCTTTTTGCTCTTTCACAAATTCGAAAACGAAGCTTGGGAGTCGCAGTATAAACGAAGGACAAAATTCAACCGACAGGAGGCATGCATGCTGATGCTCCATGCGACGTTCAAAGAACTCAGTTTATTTTCATTTAAGACGAGTAACCAGTATGATGAATAACTTTCAACCTACTCTGCTAAACAGGGAATTCTTTTTTCTTTCTATGAATGTTCAGTGGAAGAGAATAAAAAGCGCTAGTGCGGGCTGGGTGATTGAACTAAATAAATGGCCCTTGTGTGTACACGTTTAGCTGGTTTAGATGGAAAATTTTTGCTCGGAAATGATTTGTTGTTGTTGTTGCCTTAGTGACAGGTCATATACCCACGAAGGGAGATAGGCCACGGATAGGCTCCGTGCCGCACCACTCCCCGATTTGTCGTATTCTAGTCCGTGACTCTACCCGGGGCCAAGGATGCGCGATCATCACGATTGCGCAAACTAGAAAAATGGCAGTGACTGTGAAACGCAGGACCTGACGATGGGCATGACAGTAGGGATGGACACAGAAGAGAAGAAGATGTAGAGCTTACCGTCACGAGGAAAGACATGAGCATATGATCGGATGACCGCTGGTCCAGGAAGCTGCTGCAGGGACACAGACCACCTTCAGCCGACGGCCGAGGTCCATGGGCGCACCAAACGGCATGCGCAGGGGGGCTGTCTGCTCACGTGCCTCGGATCGGTGGGGTCACGTAGGGTCTGGTCAGCAGGATCAGTTCGTCGTGTGCTGTAGTCGGGGTGGGTTACGGGGCTGGGGCGAACGGCGAGGTCGGTTCTGGTCAGGCGGACTTGGGCACAGATGGACGGCGCGGACCAGGAGCACAAGGCTGACGACCACGGCAGACGTAGCACCGGATGTCCAGGACCATCATGGCTATGAATTCCCCGCACCCCCACCAAATGTTACGTGACAGCAAGCCGAAAAAGACGGTACATGACCGATGATGCAGATGGTGATGGCATGATTTAATGAAGGTCGGCCTAGCGCGAGCGCTCCGCGCCAAGCCACTGTCCACTTCGTCGTCTTCTAGTCCGTGACAATATTAAATGTTGCGCGTCAAAATTTATAGACTTAATGTTTTCGTGTGGAATTAGATATACCCTGGAACCATGGGGTTAGCATTAATCGATGGAGCTAAAAAAGGTGCAGCAGATTCAGAAGATCTTTTTACGTTCTGTATCTGGATCGTTGGGCCAGGAATACGGCTCCAGAAAAAGCTAGGGGCGTTAAGATCGTTTCGCAATATACGGGTGATGTGGGCCATTAGGAAAAAGAGAAATAGAGCGTAAAAACTGCCAGTTACACACATTAACATCATAAAGTTTCCTGGGAAGGAAGCAGGTATATGAAAATGCAATCAGATATTTCGATTTGCTGGGATCGTTATTTTTCTGTAGGCTTTCGGAACAACAGCTCGTCGGATTGCTTGTATTGCAGGGCCTCCCCCCCCCGCCTCGCCCCCCCCCCCCCCCCGCCCAATTATTCTTATTAAACCTAGCAAACACATCGAAACCGGAAATTTATCAGGTTTCGTTAAGTTGGTTTAATGACTTAAAAAAAAAGGTTGAGAGACAACTGTAAGGTTCACTCGCAAATTGCACGTCGCATTTTTGCGGCTTCAAAGTCGACCGCATGAATTGACGGGCTTTTCTACAACGAGTCTCACGAACTTCCACTGATTGAAAAAGCTAAGAAATGAATTTCGAACTGACCTTCTGAGAGAGAAAAAAAAAGCTATTAGCCTTCAGCTTTGGTTATAGACAGTAAACTTCCTGAAATGTTATTAACCATAAAGTGACCGATACAAACTTCTCACCTCCAAAGGACGTCTTCGCAACAGCGAACGGATAAGAGCCGACCAGCGCCAGCACCTTCGGGAGATTCTGTGAAATCCAGGCCAAGATAGGCGCGAGCACGCTTGCCTCAATGTTGCGGCTTAGTGTGGCGGATTAAGCAACAGACCCTCGCCTCGGCGCAGCGTCTTCAGCCATACAGTGCACGGCCCATCTTTCACAGGCGACGCGACAATTGGCGTCTCCTGTCAGGGCCACCCATTTACACCCACATGCTCCCATCCGTCGGCAGTAATTCCAATACACGAGGGAAAATCCGTCAGCGGCTAATGTCCGGCTGCTATCTTGCAGACGCGCGAATGAGGACGGCTAAGGGATTTGGACAGGGATTACCGAGGCGAGGATGATGTCACTTCTGGCCAGCCCTGCTTGCGCCTTTCTTTCTAGCGCAGTTACACTTGTTTGTATCATTCCTTTTGGGGCCGAAGATGAGTTGCAGCTAAGGAATAGAGGGGAGAGAGAGGAAATTTCGGGGAGGGGGGAGGGTGTACGGAGGAGCTTCGTCCATCACCAGGTTCATCGTGAGCTCGGAAAAACCTTTCCTCTTTCTGCGATGGGATGCCAACGAAGCTTCTTTCATGTTTTCTCGTTCTTTTGTCTTGAACAATAAAAATGTTGTTCGTGAAGGAGCCAGTGAAAGAGAAGTCATTTTAGCTCGACGGGTCCGGGCTATTTGGGCGGATGACTGCTTCCTTCGCTTCCTGCCCACATTGTTCCCTGTTTGATTTGCTTCGCTTGACTTCCTGTTCTTGTCGCGTGTTTCCCTTTTTCTGATTTCATTTTTTCTTTATTTTTCCTTTCTTTATTTTCCTCTTTATGTCTTAAATTCCTGTTTCTTTCAGGTCCATCATTCGTATCTCATTGCTGCCTTAGTCCCGTTGTCGCATTATTCTATCCTTAGGGTTTTGGTGATTTTTTGTTCTTTTCTCATGACATCTCTCTAGCCCGTAAAATCAACTTCCGTCGGTTACGGACCGGTATATCAAAGGTGAGAAAAATACGTTTCACCATTCGCTCAAAATGTTTACTAAGCTTGAGATTTCGTTACTTCTCTTTGACCACTATGATGGTCGGAACACCGCTTTAAAACATTACCGCCACAAAAATTTAATGTTTTTAATAATTCCGATGAGGATGATGGAGCGGAAATGTTTAGCAGCGCAATATTTACGGCATGCAGGAGTTATTTCAGAGAGAGTGAGTGAGTGAGTGAAAACATTTATTGATTTCCAAAGGGATTCGCGGATCGAAGGCTCCATCGTCTTCGTGCTTGTGCCGGCGACTAGAGTCTTCTTTCAGCAAGGGTGGGCCCCTATTCCAAGGCTCCACTGAGTCGTGCTGCACCGGTCGCGTGCTCTATAAAGGCCCTCTGGGCCGTGAGCTCGCTGCTGGTGGTGCAGAGAGAAGATTTTGCTGAACTAGATAGGTGAACAAGTACTATTTGCAAATGTTAAATTGTATACTATAGCACTCAATATAACTTGCAATGAATGATCGAGTGGCCAGAGTGCTACCCACCCTTATAAAAGTGGTATATAGACAGTCTGTAGGCTTCTTATAGACTCTACTGCCTTCCTATAGATATTTTCTTTTTTCTATACACAGTCTATACACAGTCTATACATAGTCTATAAACTGGCTATAAACAGTCTATTAAAGGTGTATGGTCATAAATCTACACATTTTATAGACTGTCTATACGATTTGTATTGACTTTAGACTATTCTCTAGGATTTGCCAATAGCCAGTTCATAGACTTTATAGACAAAAGTCAATGGAGTGTCTATAGACTGTCTAAAATATTCTTGTAAGGGCAGACGCACGGCGGTGCCCGCGTCGTCTGCTCTTCGGTGTATGAGGGCGTCACTTCTCCTAGGTGTCGATGTTTAATTTTTTCTCAGGTGTGCTTTCATGCTGCGCTAGGCATTTATTTAGAGAAAGCCCACGCTAGTAAGCCATCGCGTGCCTATTCGAACATTCCTTGTGACGACTTAGCCCGCATGCATAGAGTAAGCACAGTTAGTTGCCTGCGTACCAAGAGCACCTTGCACCGTGTAAGCCAGAAAGTATGACAGTGCAGAAGTGGACGCGCCGGCACCGGGAGAGGAATAGCGCCTGAGTAGTGCCACGAGCAGACGACGCGGGGGGAGGGGGGGGGGGTACTGTTTATTGTGGGATTTTTGTATCATTTTCCTTTCGTTTTCAAGCGCACCACTTGCGGTCCCACCGTGCGTCCGGGAAGCGCTGCAGCTCCCATATAGCGCGTTGCAGCTCATAGTGAGCATGATAGCATCGTTTTTAAAGGCGGGAAAACGTCGCCTGTACCTTCCACCAATACATTATTCGTCATAGTCATGAAAGAGTTTGACGCGAATACAAATTCTAGAATATTTCAGATTGATTAAAGTGCTGTGCCGCGATATAAAAAGCTTTTTTTTCGAAAGGAGCCTAAATATAGAAACAGAAACTAAGCCAGAAACTAAGCGCCATTGAAAAGTTCATCTCTAGATCCTTCTTTTGCAAAAGTTGTGAGAACGAAAAGTGTCCAGTAACGCCTCGAAAACTTGTGCTCCGATCCTATTTGAAAGAAAAAAATAGCCGGATCTTGTTGATGCATGGCTTAAAATGTGCCAAATCCACTCGCGAGAACCTTCTTTGTCAGCTTGAGCCACATGGGTCGTACTGTTTGGAGTGTGGTGTCATTTATTACTTCTCCAGCGCTACTTCTCATCGACTGCGAATTGTATGGAGTCGGCGGAAAATATGAACCCAGAAGACGATGATAATGATGAGGTGATTAGCCCTGTCGCCAATGAAACAAGCATATATATATATATATATATATATATATATATATATATATATATATATATATATATATATATATATATATATATATATATATATATATATAGCTCATTTCGAAAAAAAAATCATATTCAGCCTCATCGCAGGCACACTCCTCGTCGTATGGAATGTTTGAACTACTTGGCAGAAGCAGTCTTCGGTAGAGTTGTCTTTTCTATACCGTGAACCAGCACCTTCAACAATAATATAATGGAAATACATGTTTACGCAAGGACAAATAAGATATGTAGAGAGCGAGAGAACCGAAGAGGCGAACTGAAACAGGTAAGCGGCGCCCAGCACCAGCACATCGCTTCATCGTCCCCTTCGTTCACCTTACGACCGTGGTAAAATTTTTGCGTGGTGGCAAGCCCTAAAGGCCGCGATGATGACAGGATGAAATGCGCTTTATTTAAAGGCAGTGGGTCTAGCGCGAGCGCTCGGTCTCGAGGCACTGCTCGCTTCATCGTCGTCTTGGTCGTAGCACTACTGAATGAGATGATCAGACGAACACTTTTACCGGAGCTTCGTGTCCAACGGTCGCCAAGATCCTAAAGCCAAGAACTGGGGATGCACTGTACGGCTTGGGTGATGACGCTGTCTTGGTTTATGTCATCATCTTGTCCGGGCGCCACCGTGAGGTACTAAGGGTTTGGCTGAATTGCGTGTGCGGCTGGTATTTGTGCCTTGTGGGCGGGCTGCAGATGGGGAGGGGGAGGGCGGCTGATCTCATCGGGTCAGTTTGAGCTGGTGCTTCGGCCGGGCGGCGGGGACTGGGGTTCTTCAGCCGATGACGAAGACGAGCAGAAAGTGCTGGTGCTGCAGTGTCGGGGTGAGGATGACCGTAAGTACCTGCACAAAATTTTATGCGGTGGCAAGGCAAAGAAGGGCATGCGGTGGTGAAAGTATGAAATATAATTTAACGGTTAGGGGCGTGGCGCGAGCGCTCCGTTCCACGTCACTGCTCACTTCGTCGTCTTCTCGTTTGTAAGAGCACGAAACATTATACTCCGTTTCATACATAGGAGTTAGCGCTGAAGGGTCTTCGGAAGTACTGCGTTCTCGAAACCATATTACTACGCCACGTAACTTTCGTTCTTCTACAAACTTTGGCGAGTGTTTGGACGAAAACAAAAAGCCGTAAAAATGAAGTGACAGAACAGAAAATCATAGGCGAAGCTGTGAGGCACTCAGTGTTCGGCCCCTCTGATTATAATTATCAACGAGTGTCCACTACGTTTTGGGCGCGGACTGAGTAAGAGCTGGGTTTTGCAACGTCAAGAAAAATGGCTAAGGAGGAAAGGCCGAAAGCGCTCTGGTGTTCAATGTGACTCAAAAAGTCTAAGACGCTATCTTGGGCTCTAAGGCCTCGGCGAAATTCTGTCATACATGTTGGCAGTGCCTTGCTGTCCTCAAGCCACGATGATAAGCGTTCATTTACCAGCTTCTCCATCAACTTAGCTACACAGGATGTCAATGACACAGGGCGATACGAGGCAAGGTCTATCATGTCTTTGCCAGGCTTCAGTACTGGAACTACATGCGCCACCTTCCATGACGAAGCAGCATCACCAGCCTCCCAAACTTCATTGATGAAGTTGAGGAGCTCCTTCCTGAATTTCAAGGGCAGATTATTCAGCATTTGGTAGGTGATGCAGTCGGGACCTGGTGCACACCGGCGCCGCAGGCCACTGATCGCAGTCTGAAGCTCACGAAACGTGAACGGGACGTTCATGATAGACCTGGAGGAAGCAGGTGGTGTATATATATATATCCATTCCAGAATTAGCATGTACGAGTGTGTGTGCAAACGCCTCTGCCAGGCACGCAATAGGCTTTTCCTTGCGTATTGCAAACCTTCAAAAGGCTTCGAAGGGCGAGATGCTCCAGCAAGGCTGCCAATAACTCGCCATATTCTCGTCATCGGTGAGAACAGTCAAACTAGGGCAGAATGAGGCCCATTGCGACCTGCACAGCTTGTTCCTGTGCCGTCTAATGGCAGAATTCAGCCTATTGAAGGTCGTCTTCAGTTGCCTGTCGTCCTTCTTCCGCACGAGTTGGCGCTCCGCCCTTCTCGCTGCGCAAAGGTTTCTGAGTTTTAAATCCGGAGCCGGAAAATGATCAGGTAACTAGACCGCCGTAGTTGCTGCCAGCTTACTAGATATAATTTTTTCAATAACATCACCAGAAATACGTTCTAGGTGCTCTCTGTGCTTGTCCCAATTGACCACATTGCTGATTGTAGGACCACGCTTTCGAAAGTCGACAGCAAACAGAAAAATCGAATAATGATCACTTCCCATGCGGTCAGGCGCTGTAGACCACCTCACGCAGACGTCAGACGAATGCAGAGTCAGGTTTATAGCTATCGCTGAGGCTGGAGGCAAGAAGAAAGTGGGGCTTCCATCATTGGCAGCACACAGCTCCAAACTGTCAATAACGTCTATGAGTTTGCGTCCACGGGAATCTGCGTTCCTGTCACCCCAGACGGCATGATGGGCGTTTAAATCACCGCAGATGGTTCGAGGAGCTGGGCAGCGGCCGCAGAGCTGCTGTAGAAACAAATACGATGCTACCTTCTTCCGCGGGGACACGTACACGGGTGCAATAGATAGGGTTAGAATGCCAAGCTGTATTCTCACAGCCGCTACCTCAATGTCATTCGTTAAAAGATCGGTAATGCTCAGAGAAACATGTGAAATTTCCCTTCTTATGTAAAGCTCGGCACTTCCTGCAGTAAATGACTATATGCTGCAGTTTGTATGGGCGAAATATCCAGTCAAGCATCTCCCGCTTGGTAGCCAGCTTCCGACAGGGCTAATACTGGAACACAAGTCTCTTTCAAGAATAATTTTAGTTCAGCTAACCGACTTAAAATCCCAGCGATGTTCCATTGCAATATAAACGGTACTTTGCGGTCGATATTAGATCCATGAGGTTGAACACCATCCATATTAGATCGAAAGGAAGTTCGCTTCGAAGGTGGTAATTATGGACTAAAAAGAAAGCACCTGCTGTAGGAAGTTCTTCAGGTTACCAGGCGGCATCGCCGGAACATGTTAACGCAAGGCTCCAAAGAAAACAGGAAGAAGGTCAGACACACCTTGATTTCTGAGCTCCTTATTTTGCGCAACGCACTCACATTATCGACAAAAGATGCCGACGGGGACACACTCTTGGCCGCAGTAGCTGGTTTTCGTGTCACTTGTGCATATGAGTGTCCCCCTTGCCATGGAGTCTGGCTGTGATTCGGTCACTCAGGAACATGGGCACATTTTGCTGGAGGTCGAACAACCGACTCGCACGCAATGAACTTGGCATCTTGCTGGCACAAAAAAAGTTTTGTAAAATGAACAGAATCGTCAATGTGAAATCACATCAGTCAAAGTAAGGCAATGGAGAAAGCGAAATATGAAGAGCGGGAAAGAGTATCCAAGTACATAAAGCCCATCAGAGGTACGACAACATTGCACGAAACATTGCCTCGGACTGGCATTCATGTGTTTGTGTTTTGTATTGCGTGTTTTGTGTTTTGGGACATTGTTGTGTAACGCAACATCAGATTTGAACACTAGGAACTCGCCTAATCCTGGCACAGGCGTCTCAGTCGGTTGGGTTTTGGCGCCACCGATAAAGGATATTCGACGATGCAGAGCGCTCACACGGAAGGGGCAGCCTCCGAAACTCGCTGGATGATCACCACCACAATTGGCACAAGCAAGATCAGGCTTGCAGGTTTTAAAGTCGTGGTTGCCGCCGCATCGCCCACAGCGTCGGTCCTTTCTGCAAACTTTGGCCACATGCCCAACCCGTTGGCATCTAAAACACCGTGGAGGAGTTTCAGTGAAATCTGAAACTGCGTGTTTTGTGAATCCCAGATCAATTTTTCGGGGCGCTCTGTGTTGGGAGCGAATGTCAGCACGATAGAGTTGGTAGGTTTCGCAGCCCATTCTTTTTCTTGAGACTCCACACGACGCACGAGTCGTTTCACGTGCAGAACACCTTGTGGTTTCAAGTAATCAAGTAGGTCGCCTTCTGAATACCACTTTTGTGCCCGCTTAATAACACAGGTGTTCTTCATGTAGGAATGGGGCAAACGCACGTTACCCTAGATGTCACCAATCTGAGAGCACTGCAGGAGTTTGTCAACCTGCTCTTCCGTCGAGACATCCAGCTGAAGAGCCCCGTGCATGGTGAACAGACCGAACCGGAGCTGATCCCAGCAGTGATTGAATGGCCGCGAAAAGTAAGATGAGATTCTTCTCTCTTAAATCAACCCCCTTTTCTGTGGGCTCAACCACTACCGGGACCGTTCGTTGCTTGCGATGACTCACCAACTTGAAGCCCTCGTTGTCCACGTCAGCCATATCGGCCACTGACTCGTCACCGTCCACGATCGTTGACTCAGCCCCACTAAGCGATGAGGTCTCGCTCGACGGGTGGTCGAGTCAATGTTCTGGTAGCTCCACAGCCTGGAAAGCCATGGCCGCCTCTTCCGAGCCAGCCTCCTTAGATTTGCGGTTTCTCTTTAGACATGCCGATGCCGGAGCAGCCGTACTCTCCCCATAGGGACACTATCGCCTTGAAGATGCAGCCGTCCTCGAATATTCGGATAAAACAAAGTAAATTGGGCAAAATTAGGCAAAGAACCAGAGCTGAGACGACAGTAGGTCGAACCATGTCTTCGTCTTCCTCTTCCTCCACGGCAAGGAGTTCGTTAATGTAGTGCATCTGTGCGCTTCTTAGGCTATACGTTCTGAAGGCTCTCGGCAAACTTCTTTTAAACACTATATATATTTCACTGAGACTTCAATGCTCCAAACATAATTATGTCCATAAGATTTGGATAGATGCTGATGCTTTTAATGAGCCCCCCCCCCCTCTTTTATTTTTACTCAAAAGATGGAAATTTTCGTCTAGCTATTCACAGCGTTACACCATTTCACCAGAGCTAAAATTGGCTAAAGGAGACCAGCCTACAACACAAAGCTTAGATACATAGAAAATCTCATCTCTATTGCAATACGAACGTTAATACTTTATCTGGAAGTTCGAACTTTCCCTTTCAGAAAGTTTGGTTGGTTACTGTTTCAAAAAGATATACTGTAAAACCAACAAGTGAAGTAACTGAAAGGCTGAGTGATGGTTTTTATTTTTCTGTGAATGCCTACTCAGTCGCCAGGATGAATAATATTTCGGCCTTCCGTATTTGTAATTTCGGTGTTTATTTTATTTAATCTGAGTTTATTTAGTAAAAGACATGAGAATACAAAGCGAAAAACGATTCCTTTCTTCTAACTGCCATGGTTTCTGTAGTTTAACAAGGCGTTATGTAGCAGTATCAGTGTTAACATCTCCGGCTATATTAAGCCGTTGACAGGGAAAGTAACGAAGGTTTTGTCCGTTAAACAGGAGGAAGAATGGAGATACGGTAGTTTGCTGCACGATTCAGTAGTTAACAGATCTTCGAAGAGCTGGCGTTCCTGACACTATACAGCCGGCACTGTTTATTTATGAAATTCTCGCTCTTTAGCGGCAACAGCCATTCCGAACTTTTCCAGGGAAAAGTAATTTCGGAAGAAGAATGCGATTGCTGAAGCGAAATTTTTCTTCCCTGGAAGCGGAAATTTATAAATATATACTTCCTACGATGTGTGAATAGTGGTGAAGAAAAGAAATGAAGCCATCAGGAGCGTAGCCATGCCAGCTTCTGAGACCAAGTTTTTTCGTAACAATGTTTACTAAAAGAAAACTGGAACTGTCATTTAAGTATCAAGAAGTACCCTCAAGTTACCAAGGAGACGACGGTTTAGTGAAAAAAAGGTTAATAAAATATATTGATGTTATTAGTTTAGGAAGTGTAACACAGCCAAGCTACTCCCAATATTCGTGGTCCACACGAATCAGGGGAACACACAGTGCAGCATTTATTTCAGCATCTCTTTCGCTGCCCGGACAACCTTTCAGACACGCTGCTGAAGTCCAATTACCCGCGACTTGTAGGTACGCTCTCAAGAACGTTTTCCTCCTGTGATGTGACTTCTCTGTCTCTGGAGATCATCTACGCGACGAATTCTCTGTCAACACCGGCACCCGTTGTTTATCAACAGTGCCCTTCAGCCTACAGTCCTGCGCTATTTTGGAATCAATTTTGCACCAGCGTGCAGGTAGAGCCGTAAAGAAAAGGAGTAAGGAAATAATTTAGCGGTATGCGGGAGATGGTGCAATTACCACAGCGTTGCCCGCTGTGTTGTTGATGAGTATGCTCAGCTCAGGCGGTCGTTAGCCGTTTGCCTAACGTACATGATTTTCCAACAGCCCACGCGCTATTCTTCAGTTTAGTTTATTTTTTCTTGTACTTGCATTGCACCACCTTAGGGTTGTTTCTGACATGCGTTATGAAAGACGAAGTACAGGTATTTTTTTCCCTTCTTCGTTAGTGGAGATTCTCACTAACGGTAAGCTATCATCACCAGGCTTTAGTGTAACGCTCAAGCAATTAAAAAGAGATAATTTACGTTGCCTAACATTAACAACCTTTTCATCGAATTAATGAGAATCCAAAACTATACCACTGCTACGGTGAACAAACACGAGCGTTTGCGTTTGTTTGTTGTTGTTTATGTGCCTGTGTCGAAACGATTGTTTATGTATCATGCCTCTTTGCAGCTGTAGGCATCGCGGTGCTTGTTACTCCAACCTCGCTGTTTCTAACGTCAAAAAGTGCCTCGCGCTCCGGCTTCGTTGTAGCTTCGTCAAATTTGGTAATTTTTATGCGGAAGTGTTTGTAGAGGGTCGCTTTTACTCGTGGTAGAGATCGGTCGTTTAATAAAACAAAACACGTGCGCCGTGGCTTCAGTCGTTATAATGAGCATACTCCTGGCGTTTTATTCTTTCTCTCTGCTATTCGTTAAGCAGCGCTTAGTTTCCAATGCTGTTATTAAAGTTTTAACGAAGTAAGAAGCCTACGTCAAAGTATTTCACGACATCGCTGTCATGTTATAGACACAGAAGGATTTCGAGGTTTTTGATACACAAAGCCAACTACTCGAAACGTTTTCTTTCTGGAAACGTTTGGCTTGGCGACAGTGAAGAGGGAAGGATAGCAAAAGCTTAGAATCCAAATAAACTATTTATGGCTAGAAGTTAGTAAGCTGTGTAAAAGTACTCGTATTCACCGCAGCGCGCGCACACACACACAAAAAAAACAACAACGAAGACATAAAACTAGAGAAATACAGTGCGACTGCACTAATACTCCCAGCAATTCGTCCTGAGATATACTGAAAGTAAGCGCATTTAGTGACACACGTGTCATGTAGACTAGCTCGGGCTAACATTAAGCGCCAAATTGTATGGGACTAGCACGAGAGTACGAAGTGCCTTTCAGCGTAAGCAAGAAATGGTGAGAACAGTGGCTCTGCTCCGCACACATGGCGGGTACCATTATCACTGCCGATCTGACTTTACCAGTCACGCCTGAAGTAGCGCGAAGATAACAGCGAGACTTTCCCTCCTTTTGCTGTTCACAGCTCAAGCTGGATGAGGACGTGTAACAGCCTTCATTATCTTGCTTTGAACCACAGCCAATCAAGAGCTATTCTGAAGACGACATGGAAACGTTTGCGTTTAAAGCCAGGCGTACCTTTTTATTTGTATAAATTAAGAGAAAGCAGATTTTACCTTAACAAACCTTAAATGGACCGTATGGTAAGCACTCTGGCGTCTTTTTCGCATGCGCCTTAGCCGCCCGAGACAGGAGTTGGTACGGATGCTTGACTGGCTAAATACGGCATCAAGCATCGCAGTTGCAGTTCCTGCTCTCTAGTACTTTTCCGTAATAATTTTAGCAAAATTAATCAGGATATGAGCGGTGTAGAATAATAAACGTCTCAAACTGAACGCACGTTCTTTCATCTGAGTCAAAGTGCGTAATATACTTAAGATACAATGTTGGTTCTCTATCCTTGTTTGGGTTGAAATCTGATCGGCCCTGCAGTTAACAACCAGAACATTAAGCGGTTACCGTGCAAAGAACTGCGCATTACATTAAACAAAATGTTTAGAAAGTGTACGCGAAACACAGTTTATAGGAGCTTCGCGCCGAAGAACCCCATTTTACCATGTAGTATATAGGAGTAATGTAATACTGTAAAGTACTTAATAATTATTAGATTACGTAATAAGATTACTTCAGTTCTAAGATAATAAACCCTTGCATTTTTAAATAGCCTTTCTCCACTCCTACTGCAGACCCAAGGAACCACATTGCTAATTATTTTACTTAAGCTAAGTTCTTGATTTTTACTTCACGTTTGAATCGAAACACTCGCTGTTATTCTGTTCGAAACAGTACATTTTCACTCTGTGTACGAGTGTTTGAGAAAGAATATTCAATATAATTCCAAACACAATAAGGCTTATCAGGAGCGACCCTATGAGTACCTTTTATTGCCGGGTGTTTTATGTGCCTTCAATTCCCTATTTTGCATAGTACTCGAAGTAAGCATTTCTCTTGACCTCCTGTCCTTATACTTGCTTTACCATAACTGCAACCAGCTCACCCTGTGATCATTTCTTGGAGGCAACTTTGGTACTCATAAGCAAAATCGATGTGTTGTTAGTTTTCTAGATAAAACATTAGTGCGCAGGTGTATGGAAAGAGATGAAAAGAGATGATAAATCCCCAGGCTTAGGAAATCTGGGCGTATCCCAAGCCGATCAAAGAGGAAACAAAATCTACGAACGTCACGTATATATTTTGCAGCAAGCACATCTGGCCCTTAGCCACTGGTCTTCCATGGAGCTCTCTACACGAGCCTATGGGGTGCAGCCTGCCTTTGTTTACACAACAGCTGGGCATTCCATGGAAGGCGCGATCGCAAAGCAGTAAAGGCCCAATCAGCCACTGTACCCGCTACGATGGCCCTCCAGGGGATATTGCGGAGTGGCAACGTTGAATAATTCTGGGCTTCCGGGCCTATCGCCAGCGCCCTAACCGCAATGAGCGCCCAAACTGCCATTTACTCCGTGTCTAGGCACTGACGGAGTCGGGTGTACTGCGTCGCATCTCGTATGACTTTGACGCAGGCGCACAGAAAAGTTCACGCATCAGATAACATCTCAAGGAATTGACTTAATATACGTCATAGTTGCAGTATATCAGTGTCGGTACGGTTGATCTGTATGAAGCAAATTCACCTTCTAACGAACTGAGGCTATTTTATGGCTGCTGAGAGATACAATAACTATGTTTTCTTTTTTGGAAAGTCTCGAATTTATCATGAGAAGGTGGTCTTCAAGTCATCATCATCTAATCATCATCAAAAGCCTGACTACGCCCACCGTAGGACAATGCCTCTTCCATATCTCTATAATTAATCCTGTCCTGTGCCCGCAGCAGCCACATTATTCCACAAACAGCCTAACATCAACCGCCCACCTTCCTTTCTGGCGGCCCCTGCTGTGCTTGACTTCTATTGAAATCCAGTTCGTTACCCTTATAATGACAATCGGTTATCTTGTCTTCACATTACATGACCTGCCCTCGCCAAATTCTTCTTAATTTCTGCTACGATGCCTTTAAATCACACTTGTTCCCTGATTCAATCTGCTCTCTTTTTCTCTATTGACGTCACACCTACCATTTTTTCATAGCTCGCTGCGTTGTCTTGAGTTTAAGTTGAACTGTTTTCATTTGCCTCCACGTTACTGCCCGTTAGGTAAGTACCGGAATGATACAGCTGTTATGAACTTATGAGTAGCTTCCAAATGCGCTTCGCCCCATTCTTATTTTTCTAATAATTTCATTCCAGAGTTTAACTCTCTGGTCACTGCATGCTCTTTTACCACTTCTAGCGCCTGGCTATCTATCGTAAACTGCTCTTCGCTTCCGAGACTGTTGAAGGCAACTTTAGTTTTCAGTATATTAAATTTTAGTCACGCTGTTCTGCTCTGCCTGTCCAAGTCATTGATAATGCTTTGCAGTTCGTCTCCTGAGTTACCTGGAGGCAATGTCATTAGCGAAGAGCTGATTACTAAGGTATTCACAATTAACTCTTATCTCCAACTGTTCCGAGTTCAGGTCTGCAAGTAATGCGTAACAAACTGATGACTACACTTGAGCTGGCAGATTGCACATCTGTTACACGGGCATAAGTTGTTACGAGCACTTATACCTCTAAAAATTTCTTCGCAATAAATGCTTTTCTTGTTTAGCGGCTAAAATAGCAGCAATCTTATCAAAGGAGTGTAAGCAGCTATGTTGTAGAGCGAAGTAAGAGACAAATGCAAAGAATCAGCCACGTCTGATGGCAGTCTACCATCCTTGTGAAATCTTTGGCACTGGCTTAGAATTCCATGCTTGATAACCGCATGCAGTAGTAAAAAACTGCGCTTTGACTTGAAAGATGAGGTGGCAGTGCGGTAGAGAGAAAAGTAACTGATATAAGCAAATGCGTAGGGGGCTGCTGTTGGAGGAAATTGCAAGGCATGCATGCAGAATTAGAAGGCACAGGACAGTAGTACTCACTGCAGTACCGAACCACCGCCTACTAGGACCGCGCCTTTTCCTAGAGGGCCAGCAAACTAGAACTCGTAACCCTGCTCAAATCAGCAACAAAAACAAATATTTTTGAATGTGCATACCTCTGTTCATGACGGCGTAATCTGAAAAAAAAATTGAAAATAGAAAGGTGCGGTAACTGTTTCTCTTCTAGGTGGACACCTGAGCTGCGGCCGCAAAGAAGGGAGAAAATCTCACTCACTCACTCACTCACTCACTCACTCACTCACTCACTCACTCACTCACTCACTCACTCACTCACTCACTCACTCACTCACTCACTCACTCACTCACTCACTCACTCACTCACTGACTCACTGACTCAATCAATCAATCAATCAATCAATCAATCAATCAATCAATCAATCAATCAATCAATCAATCAAAAGAATGTATGAATGAATGAATCCATGAGTCAATGAATCAATGAATGAATGGATCCATGAGTCAATGAACCAATGAATGAATGAATCCATGAGTTAATGAACCAACGAATGATTGAATCCATGAGTTAATGAACCAACGAATGATTGAATCAATCAATCAATAAATCAATGAAAAATACTATCGTTTAATAAAGTCTATCTATATTAAAATTAATCCTACATGTTGAGCTGCCCTAGGACAATGACAGCAAGGCCATCGTTTGTTTTACGAGGGAGGATTGTTGTCTTCGCAGAAAAAAGACCCTGTAACACTACAGGTGAAGAGGGCCTGAGAACGGCTGCCTTTGAGGCCCCCAGATGGAGCAAGCCCGCGCACGGCTCCGACTACTGCTGTAGCCAGAGAGAGAACGAAGCTCGGTTTGCTGTTTACTATTCCTTGGCTCACTGGAATTCCACGACGAAAAGAAAACTGTGTGCGCGGTCAGGGGCAGATGGCCTCCCGGGAGCGCTGATACTTGTTTCTTCTTTCTTTTCTCGTCCGCTTCCTTGTTTTTCTTTCTCTCGTTCACTCTCTAGCAGCTTTCAACTGCGGCGATGTTCTCTGGAGAGAGCACCAGGTGCCGCTAGTCTCGCGGAAACTGGGCCGCGCCTGTGAGCGGCGTCAAGCGCATGCCATGATGCGAAAGCGAGCGCACTCACAGAGATCACGAGCCAGCATTCCTACCGAAAAACAACGAGAAAAATAAAGCCCTTGTGAAGGCAGAAAGAAGAAATTGGGCTAAGGAAGTTAAGGGAAGAGTTATGCATACGTGGAGGGATGCAAGAAACTATAAAAACTGGGCAAACAAAGTGAACAGAACAAAGAGACCGATGACGCAGACGTGAAACTAACCAACGAGCCAGAGAAGAGAACCGAGACTATACAGCCTCGTTGTAGTAGAAAAAAAGAGGCATAAAAAAAGCAGCTTGTTTACGACACTACTTTTATTCTGCAACATATAGGCGGCGCGGAGAGCAGCCCGAACTAAACTTAACCCAAAGTAGAGCGTCGCGAATTCGAGGCTTTACTCAGCTGCTGTTCATGCAAGTTTAATGGAAGTTGTACTTTTGTTTTCTGCATATTAATTTCTAGACGCACAGTACTGCTCTGCCTGTCTAAAACATGATCAAGGAGTTAGGCAGGCAGAGGAGTACTGTGGGTCTAAAAATTGACATGCAGAAAACCAAAGTAATGTTCAACAGTCTAGCAAAGGAACAGCAGTTTCACAATTGGCAGCAAGGTGCTGGAAGTGGTAAAGAATACTACTTGGGGCAGGTAGTGACAGCTCATCCGGGTCATGAGAGGGAAATAACCAGAAGCATAAGAATGAAGTGGAGCGCATATGGAAGGTTCTCTCAGATCGTGAATAGCAGTTTACCAATGTCCCTCAAGAGAAAAGTGTACAACTGCTGTATCTTATCGGTACTCACCTACGGGGCAGAAACGTGGAGGCTAACGAAAAAAGTTCAGCTTAAGTTAAGAACAGCGCAGCGAGCCATGGAAAGAAAAATGTTACGTGTAACGTTAAGAGACCGGAAGCGGGATGAGTGGGTGAGGGAACAAACGTGGGTTAATGACATCCTAGTCGAAATCAAGAGAAAAAAATGGGCATGGTCAGGGCATGCAATGCGTAGGCAAGATAACCGCTGGTCCTTAAGGGTAACGGAATGGGTTCCAAGAGAAGGCAAGCGTATCAGGGTACGGCAGAAGGTTAGGTGGGCGGATGATATTAGGAAGCTTGCAGGGATAGGGCGGTCGCAACTGGCAAAGAACACGGTTAATTGGAGAGACATGAAAGAGGCTATTGCTCTGCAGTTGGGAGGAGGGGGGGTGTCAGGCTGATGATGATGATGATGATGATAAAGTTGCACTTTTGTTTTCTACTAAACGATTCATGAAAACAAGTTTAAAATCACTAATCAACTTTTATCCTAGTGATGGAAATTAAATAAGGAAACTATCGCGCTATTAGTACGTGCCCTATGTTGAAAATAACCTCATGTTAGTTTATATATTGCTCCCAATAGAAAATGAGGCTGAATTAAACAGAGCCTGTATGCTGGGTTTCGGCGTTTCCAACACGGTCGTTTTTGACAAACCCGATTCATCGAAGTGCCAGAAGATGTGGCGGAAGAATAGCCAGGGTTGGGCACGAGACTGCAAGAAAATATCTCAGATTCCGATGCCTTCAACAACTGTAATTGTGATACCGAGAATAGATACAGAACCAAACTTGATTTTCAGTACAGACACTCGATACCGTATTTTCGATATTTCGACACATACATGAAATCGCCAGTGTTAGTAAATCTGATAATATGGTATATGATTACCTAGCTTCAGACATTTCTTCGTGACTTCAGGAATGTTTAGTGTATTCGATGTAGCGCACTGTTTTCGAAAGGGTTTAACTAATCAAGCCGCACGGATTTCTTCAAGCTGCAATGTCAGTGCAGCTAGTTTCTTCAGAAGTTGAATATGAGCGAAGAGAGGTAGCAGCGGCAAGAGAAAATTTGGAGTTCCGCGTACAGGAATTTTACTCCTTGGCTTTTATAAAAAACTTTTGCAAGAGTTCAGCTACATACAGTGACTTCCATGCGAGACTGCTGCATTTGACGGTTTAGGACGCGAAGCCTAGGACGCAGTCACATGTATTTCTTTACGTCACTACTTAAAAATGAGAGCTTGCCAGATTGATAGAGAGGTATATGTCATCGCCGCAGTCAAATGTTTGAGCTTGCATCGTCGACAGAATGAGTGCCTTAAAGCGACTTGAAACTGAATGGGTGCGTCGGTTGCAGAAAGCCTCCAGAGCCTGTAAACAATAGCTTTCCGGTATTGCGACGAAACTTGTGACTTTATCCAGATTACTGTGAAGTGCTAAATTAAGAGCGCCTTTTTTTAATGGATGTGCGGTGGCATCGTAGAACATGAACCATACACACGCAGTCAACAACATTCTTCGAGCGTGCAATTCAGTTTGGCGCCAAGAAATATTTGCATTCGCGGAAATGTCCAGCGTGTATCGATTTCCAATGAAAACTGAAAGGAGAGCAATTTGTTAGGGTGGCAGACTCGGGGGGTATTGAAAGCTTCATTTTCAACGAAAATCCGGACACATTTTTTGTAATTCTAGAAAATTGCACTCGCGTGCTATAGCACGAAGAATGCTGGGCTCGCGCTGTGCTGTTCACTGTCCAGTGCAGAACTGTAACTTTGTGGCCTCGAGGCTATTCTTCCTAGGAAGTTAGGAGACAACATGCTTTGTTTAAAGTTAAAGTTGTACAATCGACATATTATTCTGTTTAAAGATGACCTAATTATATTAGGGGTGTATTGACGAAAAGAACCTCTGTCACGCGCGTAGTTGAGAGCCTACAGTACAATTGCATTATCTTCGCAGCATTCAGAGGGCTGTCTGAAGTGGACCACACAAGCTATAAGTATTCCCAATGCCCAGTGTGTGATCTAGCTTTTTTTACTGCTGCTTACACAATCAGAGGAGCTGCTATTCTGATTTTGTTTGCCTTATAGCAGGCAGTTACTGGTATTGCGAGGCACTGCCTTCTGATAAATAGCATAGAAACCTTGGTTTTGATCTTTTTTAGGTAACAGTGTCTTCATGCTCACAGCCACACTTATATGGCCGCAAAAATTTGACGAAAAAAGAGAAATCTCTTTTTGTCAGTAGAGAAAAGCCGCGGACATATGCTCCTGTGCATTGCGGAAGAGGTCTGAAAGGTGAAATGTCCTTGAAAAAAAAAAAGAACACGAACTTAATTACCTTAATTATGTAAAAAAATGTGCAAATTACTTTTATGTTCAGACAATGCGTATATTAAGCAGACTGGTCATATTGTCGAAAACATTATAACATAATCGAAGGACACGGAAACGAAACCAAAATGACAGTGATTGTTGATCTCGATGAAGTGCTCCCATTTTAAACTGGTTGATTTTATATATGAGCAGGGCCTTAAAAAAAAACATGGTGTGCTGCTTCCACACCTGCCGCACTGTAGACTGGTTGTCATTTTTAAATTGCATAAATTGTTATCTATGCGTATATGCGACAGAGAGACGGTGTCAATGAAATCTAGTTTGTAGCTGTTGGGGAAGTACAAGCGGCAGCTTATTTCCATTTGTGAGACAGACGGCTGTAGGAAACAGTATTGATGGAACGTTGGTCTCTGAATGCGACTCCTTTTCATATAAGCAAACTATTCGGTATTACAGATAAGGTTGGTTCCATGGAAATCTTCCTAAATATTGCTGTAGTAAAATTTGTCGTTGTGGCTACTTTGTGTGTCTCTTTGTTGTCCTTAAGCACCACAATCGCTTTGGCTCTATACATTTAAAGTTCCGTGAAAGGGAAGGGTGGCGAAGTGGTCGAGTATTCAAAATACGCACAGACCGGCTTGTAATTAGGCTTTCTGTTAACATTAAAAGATTTCTGCAGATGCTAACTGAAGTCCATGAAATGTACCCACTTCTTTACTTTCAGTTTGCTTACGTAGACAACGGCCAAGTTAATTACAAGAAATTCTGCTGACCTCTATGACACCATCCATTGAAGACAGTCAACGTTTTACTGCCATTGCGATACAACTACACAAATATGGCACTTGAATTGCGGTGTATCGAGGCACGAAGGCAACATTAACAAGCAGTCACAGCTGTCTAATTGGCACGTTTAGGAAGAAGTTGGTTCATTTGTCAACACTTAAGAAGAGAGAAAGCCTGCGTCATATAAGAACACCAAGAGAGTTTGCCGATTTTTTCACCTCTTCTCAACCAAATTTAGGCAAATGAACTATCAAGCGTAACAGCATGTTATATGTGCACAGCAGATATTTAGAACTGGCATAAAATATGAATGGGTGCATAAGGCTTTCTCTTCTTCTAGTAGTTATTATAAAGCACCATGTGCTTTTCCTGTCTTGGCGAAAAGAAAAACTCGAGATTCGTGACGTAGAAGCATTTGAAAATTCACTCCAAGAGATGTAACGAGTAAACTTGTCATTATACATAGTGTCAATAAGGTAGAAAGCAGAACAGCGTGAATAATTTCCTTAGCAGCTTAGCGCTAGCTTATGTTCAGTTTCAGGAGAAGAATCGGAGGGAGTTCTACGAATTTGTAGGCCCTCAAAAAAGACAGAACAACTAAGAGCTACCTGGATGGCCACTTGACAAGTGCTTAGCGTGTACTCAAGAGCTTGGTTAACAACAATAAGTTCAAGGCTGAGCACTGCTTAAAACATCTGGGTCGCACTACATCGCAAAGTTAAGACCCGTAGACGGTTCCTTTTTCGCAGAGTGATCTTGAGCACACTAAAATGACTTGTTTCAAGAGAAGGTGCTGCGGGTTGTTTAAGAGTTGAAGAGAAGGCTTCAGGGAATTACTTCACAATAAAATAGTGAGTGACAAACGAGATGAGAGAAAAAGAGAAACAGGAGCAACGAAAGGAGGAAAGACCAATAGCTCCAGGAGGAAATTAAAATTTTACAATCTTGAAATTTGCAGTGTGGCTTTCAAGTTTTTAAATTAACCTCTTAAGCGTTGTGCTACATTGTAAAAAGGAGTAGTTATTCTTTATCCTTGACTGTAAGAGAAGACTAAATTACTTTTTCAAAACATATAAGATTGTACCTTGAATAAATCAAAACAAAACTCTATGGTGGCTATGTGCGTCTAAATATGATTATTAGCCACTCCTAGAAAATTTGGAATCTACGGTCCTGTATTTTTAGTATCAAATGCAAGTGCCTCTTTGCGAATGTTAACGCAACTGAGAGCTGTGTTACGACGGGCGCGTCATCAGCGCTGCTGTTCACATGTGTTTTTAAATAAGTGCGGCGGGTAGTACGCGGATATCTGGCAGCAGACATAATATATGACCCACCGTCACGTTAGTGAAATCGTGACAAATTTAACTACCTCAAGAAGATTAAAATGCAAAATATCTAAATGCTCCTTAATTCACCGTCTAATATGACAATAATATAATACGCAGTTGAACTGAAATCCCCAAAAGTGATGACCTCAGGACTAAGATGAGGCATTCCCTGTAGTTACTGAAAGTTACCTTTTAGTCTGATGTGGAAGGTTATTTGCTGCAATTTTCTTCTAATTAAAATTCTTTGTTTCTTTAACTATGTTTTTGTAAACACTCTCATGTTTGTACTACTCATTGAATATCACTAATGTGCAAATCAGAGCATACTTAAAGTACAGATGTTGCCAAGGTGTTCGTTCATATTGCTATTTGTTTTCTATTTGGTCAGTGTGTTGCTTAGCGTGCTCGTTTCATTTAGCATTCTATTCCCTTCAGTGGGGTTAGAAGCCGCTCACACGACTGTGGTAACGTCGCCGGCTCAATTGTTTTGCCGAGAAGCATCATCAACAGTCCACACACAACGCCCCAATAACTCCTTTAGCGCCATCGTGAAAAATAATGCAGTCATTACGGGAGATGCACAGGTGTTGACACTCACAATCGCAGTTACAGGAATAACGGTCGCTTTTCAAAGTACGCTACACCTCATCCCATAAACACCGCAGCTCGCGAGAAGAAAGGAGAGGGTAACCCTCATCGGCAACTGCAAAGTAAATCAGGGACACTCTTCCTCTGATCGTGCTGGGAGAGGAGTGTGGTACCATTGAACAAGAAACTTTTTGCTAACGCAAGCGCTTTTTCTTAGTCTCTTACGAGCCGCTCGTAGGTAATTGGCGTCACATATTAAACAGTCGAAGATTTTCTTTTACGTGCCCCCCCCCTCCCCAGGTACTAAGCTTTGGTTTTGAATTTGAAATAATATTTTTTGCGGCCTTAGTTAGATCGTAAGTTTTGTCACATCGCAGAAGAAGCTGATGTCAAGAAGTAAAGACGAGAATCCTTTTCACGGAACGGAGAAATGCGACAATGCCTTACGTGCCATGCGTTGTTGACCACTTGCTGCCACCATTATTTTCGCCTTTCACCACGGCTTTTATTTTTTTGTCAGTTACAACCCTCTAATAGATAGTTATGTCGAAGCATGGGCACTGCACAGCCGTAGCAACCCGCAGAAACCTTGTCTTCTTTTTCAAAGCGGGAAGTTTTTCGCGACAGTAAAATAAATATAACACAGTGGCGCCGGAGGCCACCTCTCGCTGGGGTGCTTTGTGATGGTGAGGTCACACTCCGACCTAAGGTTAGAAATTGTATCTGCAACGTTTCAGGCTCAAGTTCCTGCAACCTGTACTGCTTTGAGATAGAAACAGTTCGGCCGGCTAGTGTCCACGGCTGAATGGCAAGTCGAGAGACTGTCGAAAGTTCGTAAGGCAATGATTAGAGGCAGCACCAGGACATGGGGTTCTAATTATTGTATCAGGATCAGAAAATATTGAGCGGTGGCACTGTTACTTTGGTCGTGTGGAGCGCTCCAACCCTGGTTGTACGAGGCGTCCATGACATCGATACACTACTATTATGGGCTTAATCCTATGTATGTGTCGTGTCACGTGAGGAGTACGCAACAAGAAAGTGATCTGTGCTGTACGCAATTTTTTTTTGCGCTCGAGTGGCCTGTCGCAAACTGCTTGCCGTGAAAGGGGTGAGCTGGCTTAGAACTGTCTTATCGATAGTGGTCGCTAATGCAAAGTTGGTGAACATTTTATTCATAACGAGTCTTCTTACGTTCTTTATTTTTTTTACCGAAGTTATTTGGTATCTTTGGCGTTCGTTGTGTTTTGACTTTTCTGAGGCGTAGATAACAGGATCAGTAATATGTGCGCAGTGATATAGCTGGAGAAATCTTAGGCAGCCTCCAAAACTAATTGACTGAGTTTCGTTTACTTTTTTCAAATTAACGTTTCTTGTGTGCTGTGATATTTTGAGAGAAAAACTGCTCAATGTGATTGTGCTTGCTTAGATTAAGAATTCATTTAACCTTGTAGTTTGCACGCAGTGAAAATATAAAAAAAGGCTCCAGACTTTCGGCACTATATCACACCTTGATCCTTCATTGCAGAAATATATATATATATATATATATATATATATATATATATATATATATATATATATATATATATATATAAACGGTATATTCATTGAGAAAAACGTTATAAGTATGCAATGAACCTCAGCCAATTAGACTTGTATAGGGCGTCTAAAATCGGTAGAACTTTCGACAAGTACTCAAGCTTGTATAGAAAACCGCATGTATAGGAAAATCTGAGATTTTCCTGAGAAGCAAGAGAACGCAAGCTGAAATTCGATATCTTGTCCGCCACGTTAGATTTTGCGGAGAATGATCTCAGTGCAGACTATCTTTATCGCTTGCTTCTCACAGTCTCACGTTTTTTTTCCAAGTGTGTGGTAAATTAAGATTTCGGTACTGTTGTGAGTAATTTGTTTTTTTAGAGCAGAAACTGAACTACTGGTATTTGTTCACTCTTCTCTTGCGCAATACGTCGAACACGAGAGGGTTGAGCTTTTTAGAACACTTCTCGTGGAGCTTTCTAAAGCCTATGGGGTCAAAATACACCTTCAGTCATAAAATTCTCCTATTGGCTGGGGGCAGAGACGTCATCAGACCGGCACATTACCATTGGCCTGAGGGAACTGACGCCACTAGACGAGAGACTTACTACTGGCTGGAGGGTTGTGAGTTCATTACACCGGACTTGACGTCACCACGCCGAAAGTGACGCCACTTCCGCTGAGGGCGTCAACATCTGCTGTTGCTATCACGCTGCCAACACAGAATAAAATAGGTGCCCCTGTCAATTTGGCGCTTCCTTTGTCACATTTTGTGGAAATTCTGTTGCGCTGCCAATAGGAAATATATATTTCGCATGCTCAGCAAAAATAATAAGAAGCATTAATTTCTCTTGCAGCAGAAAACAAAGACATTTATAAGGTGTTATGACGCGTAGCATAAAGTTTTTCTTTGGATGACATAGAGATGTTTAGATGTGTTAATATTATTAACCGGGCCTACGGCTTCTAGCGTATGCGCACCTACATCTGTAGCGTAGTTCTCCTGAAAGAGAAAGCTCAGAACTGCCACTCTGTGCAGTTTAAAAACGGAAACTATTTTTCATTGTTATGTGTTGCAATGAACAAAGTGGAATTAACTAATGTTTTATGTCACTTTGTGTTGTGCGAATGTACTAGACAGAAAAGAAAACATTAGCTGTACAACGCTTCCAGGCAGAGCGACTAGCTGAAGTTCGCCTTAAAAGTGAAAAAGGGTACGTAATTTTAAATATGAAGCTGGAGACTTCCCCTTACCAATTTAACAAACAGAACCGTATGGGAGAAGGGAGGCTATCATGCGAAACGATATACAGATACACACAGAATAAACACAAACGTCGTGTAGTAAGGGATAAATAAGGCATGCGCATAAGATTATTGTCTGAAAAGGACGAGCTCGGCCCAGGTAGAGGGCGCTCATGTGAGGCTCACTTCCCTCATTGCGCTGAGGCTAGCGGCTGCGGCCGTTTGTTGCGTACGGCTATGAGTATAAATCAGGCCGCCCAGCCATTCCGCAGTGATTGCGGCGGCGTGCCTTGTAATGGGGAAACAATTTAGCCTAATGGCAGCTCTCGCACATGTGTGGGTGAGTGTGTGTGTGCGTGTGAGTGTGTGTGTGTGTGTGTGTGTGTGTGTGTGTGTGTGTGTGTGTGTGTGTGTGTGTGTGTGTGTGTGTGTGTGTGTGCGTGCACGTGTGCGTGTGTGTCCGTGTGTGGGAGAGAGCTTGGTTTGACGAGCTGACGCGGTGCCTCTGCCTGGATTGCTGTGGAAGCGTTCGCGCGCTGCACTTGACCAGCGGCTGGTTCACATTCGCGAGCGCTAAGAGATGTACACTTAGTCGCAAGTACTGCTTCTAATAGTCGTTATAACTACAGGTATTACGATTTCCTTGTATTGAGCGGCTGCGCCAGATCACTTATTGCTTCGACGTTAGGCGCGATATGCTTGGCTCTGATGGTAATAAACACAGAAGCAGAAAACGTGCCAAGAAAAATTGGCTACTTCTTGGCTAAACAAAGTATACTGCAAGAAAATTCCCTTAAACCGCGAACGAAAGGGAATCACTGATACCAGTAAAAACAAACGTATGACTAGAGTCATGTTTTGCAGAAAAATAAGATATTTTTCGGGTCATAAAATGTGTAAATTTATGAGCATTGCTGGTGCCTAGCAGGCTTTCTAGACTTCGAATAATACTGCCCGGGGAAAGACCGGTGTTTTGATGGTGTGATGAGACGCAATTTCATCAAAAAAATTAAATTTTGGGAAAGATACTTATTACTTAAGAAACGCTTAGGTAGAGTTTCTTGACATTTCTTAAACCTGCTTCGAAGTTTTATTGCTTGAAACCTAACACTGCTGCCGTTGTTTTTAGCAGTTGCGAAACCATCGGTGAGGCTGACCGCAACTACTCTGCGTTTACCGTCTGTGCTATGAGGTCGTTTTGTAAAAAAAACACGAAAACGAAATTCACTTCAGCGTTGAGTTATTATTCAGCCGGTTGTACACTGTAACGTATTAGAGCCGAGCACTCATGGATACGATGACATTTGTGGTTCCTTCACTTTGTTCCATGCAAAGTACATGATTTTGGCACTTAGCTGATGTTATCTTAATGAGGTGAATCAATATGTTGGCTACGGCCAGACATTATTTTCTTGTTATCTGGAGTTTTTAGTGTTCACCTCTATATCGTTAAAGGTTGTCCTACTCTTATTTCGAGAACTAATCTTACGTACTTCGAATATTGTCCAGACATCTTTAATCGGAATCTTTGGCCGTGTGGTGGAGCTTAGGGTGTAGAATAGCCTACAATATTTATAGAAAAAGTGTAGTAAATTTCGCACTGTTGGTGGACACCTGAACTACACAGTTAGGGAAAGAATATAGGAGAGAATACGAGTAAAACGTAAAAAAATAAGCGTTATTGTGGAGTGCTCACATAGAATACGATAGGACACTTTTATTTAGCTCTAGCGCCAGTAAGTGCTTTTATGCGATTCAGAAGAGTCCCTCTTCGCAACGGTCGGTTGCCCCTATTCAAGGGCTCCGCTGGATGCTGCCGTCAGCTGAGCTTCCCGTACCAGACCAATCTGGTCAACGCGGCAGTCACTAAAGGGCATACCATTTCATTGTTCCGCACTTGGAAAACACAATTTTCCGTGATGCCATGAAAAAACTGCATTATATCACATAACATGGGCATGTCAAAAAGTCGACGTCGTTTCAATTATGGAGGGCTGAGATTAATTTTTTTTTACCTAGCGTTATTTAATGTGTATTCCTAAAATAAGCAGGTACCTAATCTTTAGAAAGAAAGGAGAGAAATCGGTGGCCGAGAATTTCGGTTCACGCTACACAAAAATAAAAAAGTTGACTGTCGATTTGCGTAGTTGGGAAAAGTACGCATTAGGAGCGCTAGTACGTCGGTTTTCACTTCTGGTCCGGCGTTCGGATCCATTGCTCACTCATGGAAGTTATTCTGATAGCGATAATGGTCAGTGTCCTTATATGAGGAATTGGTCCTTCTCTGCTTTACTTTCATATATTCTCCAGACGCAACTAAGAAAAACAATCCGAATTTATCTGAAGTACTTTTCCAGATGAGCATTTGCTTGCACATTGGGTGAGAGATGTGAGCCAGCAGTTTATCAAGTGATAGTAGCATTTTGAGGCCAATAAATAAGGCTACGTAAATTATGCCTTGATGAAAAAAGTGCTACGAGTGGTTTTTCGAGACGATCTACAACTTTTCCATTGACACTTTGTTCCTCAAGTCAGCAATTAGAATAGTTAAATAATTAGGCTTAACAAAATTATTACCTTTGAAGAACGAAAAAAATACTGCGGGCTAGGCCACGCGCCTCAACTTTTAATATTTCATATGAACAACTCGCAAACATAACCCACAAAATGTCACATACGTCCTTGAAAACTACTTCAGTATACGCGCTGCAGAAGGTGTTTAGTGTAAAAAATCCACTCCTACATAGCCAAGAGATAAAATATCTAAGCTAATGTCTTCTCACTGTGCGTGGTAGAAAACATCTTCATGCATACTATTTGCAAGTACTAGTAGTGTGACTTCGAGCTCCCAGGAATAAATATGACTGCAATATGCTTCACTCAGACCGTAAAGAACTAATAGCGCAAGAAATATTACTGCTTAAGCGAGAGAGTGAAACCTCGCAGTCGAAAGGTATAGGCTTATAAACAATCTGGAAGCATAGAACGGAATCCAAACAAATAATGCGCCGTTGTTAGCTTCCTCTCCAAAACGAACTTCGCTTATAGGAGATGCTATTCTAAACAGATGAGTCAAATGGGGTTCCAAAGAGAGTGATGAATATTGGCGCTTTTTTTTCTTGAGTTGCTAATCTAATTCATCGACAAGAGCATTTAAGAAGTAGTTGGAGAACAATGATAGTGCATAGCTGTGAGGTGAAATTTCGGTATGGTCCATGGGCCGAAAGCGACGACTTGCGCTAGGTAGTGTGCAAGCTTCCCGTCCTTTCCGGTTCTGGTTCGCTCAGCATTCTGGGCCTACTTTCGCTCGGGGTACCTGTTCGTTGGGCCGTGTTTATTTACTTTGCCGGCTGACCTAATTCCGAGAGCGTAGAAGCGACGACCGTTCAACCGCACGCACGCGTTGATTGGAACGTGACAGGACAAACATTGGCCTCGGCAGCCGCGTGGAGCACTCAATCAGATGAGTGGCAGGTTCACCTAACCTAGCGTTTATCTTCCGTCTACCATAGGAGTTATATTGATTAGGTTAGCTCTCACATTACTAGGACTTGCAAATAGTATGCATGGGGATGTTTTCTTTTAGCTCATAGTGAAAGAATGCAGCTTAGTTATTTTATTTCTTGGCTATGTAAGCGTGGATCGCTTTGACTGAACACCTTCTGCAGCGCGTATGCTGAAATAGATTTAAACGACGTATGTGACATTTTGTGGGTGATGTTTGCGAGTTGTTCATGCGAAATATTAATAGTCGAGGCGCGCTTCGACGTTATTCAGTGTAAGACGTCAGGGAACAGAGCATGCCAAGATTTAAGTTCACAAACATTTCAAATTCGGTACGATTTGTCGGCATACTTTATTGGTGTTCTGTTTGTGAGCGCGGATACAATCGATAATCTTACTGCGGTAACTTTCGTAAGCGCAGCTTATGCTTGGATGTGTATACTGGAGTCGTGATTAACTTACCGTTATGATGAGGTTTGTGCGCGCTCTGGCCGCATTCGTTTTTTTTTCGCTGGTTTTCATGGGCGGCATTCTTCGAGCCGATAACACTGTAACTCGTTTTGCACGAATTTGCACAAACGAGTGTCATGACCAAAGATGATTTCCTTCGCACCACGGAAGGCGGCAAGGAACAAGTGCACAATTTCTTTGTATCACATTTTGATTTTAATTAAGGGGAACAGCAACTGAAAACGAAAGGCTGACACTCGTCAGACTGAACGGAGCTTTGTGAATATGTGCCTGGAGCCGTTGTTCTCATTCAGCGCGTGCCGAAATATACAGCTGCCGGTGTTGCGTGCGGCAGCGGTTGCGCGGAAAAGCGTCTGTTTACGTCAAAGAGATATCGATACATACTCAGAGCCCAGGATCGTTATTTTTCCGATTTTACACAATTTGTACGCGGGTTGTTGGCTGTACAGAGGGGCTGGAAGTGGTAAGAGAATATGTTTACTTAGGACCGGTAGTGACCGCATATCGGAGCCACGAGAGTAATATAGCTAGAGGAATAATGATGAGGGGGAAAGGGAGCACATTTGGCAGGTATTCTGAAACTACGAATAGCAGTTCACCAATAGCCTTCGAGAGAAAAGTGCATAACAGCTGTATCTTATCGGTATTGACCTATGCGAAACAAAAGTAAAGGCTAACGAAGAGGGTTCAACTGCAGTTGAGTACAACGCAGTGAGCAATAGAAAGGAAAACTATAGGTGTAACATTAGGAGAGGGGAAGATAACAGAGTAGGTCAGGGAAAAAAGTGGGTTAATGATGTCCTAATCGAAATCAGGAAGGAAACGGGTTGGGCAGGACACGAAATGCCAAGGCAAGATAAGCGATCGTTGTTGTGGGCAACGGACTGGATTCCATGTGAAGAGAAGCGTAGCAAGGGTGGCAGTAAGTTTGGTGCGCAGATAAGATTAATAGCTTGTGAAGATAAGGTGGCCGTGGCTGGCACAGGACAGGATTTGTTGCAGGATGTGGTAGAGGCCTTTGTCCTGCAGTGGAAAGTCAGGCTGATGATGATGATGATGGTTTTGGCTATGCACCATCGGCTGCGTGTGGTGCACTTGGTAGTGTAATGAGGGATTTCAAATTTTATTGCCGCAATGAAAATGATGTGCATTGAGGTTGGGCTTAAATTAATAGGAATCTTGTTGGTGCAACCTTTCAGTTCTGCGCATATGTCGCAAATTTTCCTCGTGGGTGAAAGTTAAGATCCGAGCTCTGTAGCCTGTTCAAGCTCATTATTTTGACTACATTGACATAAATTCATTTTCATGCCACAAGTAAAGGGGAAAGTCTTGGTATATTGGAGCGCTACGTATACACTTGACAAGATACGTTAAAACGACCGAGTGGCCTTTCTTCAGTTGAAATTTGCTTAAGAACATACAATCTGAGTTGAAGAGAATCTAGAAGACAGTAAAGGTGATGATATCATAAATGTAGTACATGAGAAATCCTTAATCATAGTTTCCTGTAGCTCGAAAGATGGGCCAGTAGAAATCTCTCTGCTATTGGTTAAGTAGTGTCTATGTTCCCCGAGGCTTACATGCGTAGGGCGCTAATCCTTTATAGGTCATGGGCATAAAGAGGACTATTTTAAAAATAGTTTTTCTTCAGAGGCCCCCACGCCCCTTGTATTGCGCATGTACAGAATAATTGCAAATAGTAAGGCGGTTATTATGCTGTCAACCGTAGGGTCACTGCCAACAGTGCACTTAAGGAGGTTTCCTTGCTTTCTGCAAAATTCTGCGCATTTTGAGCAAAGAAACTTATGAGGAAATTTTTATAATCTGAGTGCATGCTTTTGCATTTTGGTTCTGCTTATCAGTGCGAACTGTTAATATTATTGTTTACTGTTTAAAGCATAACTTTTGTAGAGTGCGTAACACGCTGCCTCCGTGCCAACTTGACATCCGCATAGCATAAAACCTTCGGTAAAGAATTCTGCTTGAGATGAGAGTGCGTCGTCGTTGAGCCACTTTCACCATGTTCAGTTCCTATATTTCTAATTCTTGAGAAGGGTGTAATTTGGAAGCATCCAAACCTCATCTGATGTTTATCGCGTTTTCTTTCAACCTTGCGAAGATTGCGGCCTGTTAACTTCAACAGAAACAGAAGGTCAAGTTGCGTTTCTAATAAAGCTTGTCTGATATGTTCTTAACCTCAACGCGATGCCGCCGAGTTTGTGCAGTTGTGTAGTCCTAAAAGAATGGCCTCGTGTCTACTTTCTCTTCACGGTTCAAAAGCCATGAATAATGCCAGAGAAGGTTTTCTGTCCTGCATTTTGCCCACTAACGTGGTGGTTGGCACCGTCCATTGAACAGCATCGTAGTTAAAAGAAAACAAACAAAAGAAGGACTTTTTGAAGACATACCCTTCCTTACTTTGTTCTAGTCTAAACTAGTCTGTATTTATTGCAGTGGACTTCACGGAAGGAGATCAAGGAAGGAGATAGCGCCCATCATGGGATTCTTGTTGAAACAAAGACGCTGCCGCGATACGGTAACGAGAAAATAACCCGAGGTTGATTAGAACTCCCCAGACTTTTGTTAAAGGATCTACAACGAGGATGGCGAGTGGTATGCATATTGAAGGGCGTGAATAGTGCTTTTGTTCATTGTGATTCACTAAAACCACTAAACTCTTATTTTCTTAAACTCAGGAGCTGGCTTTTTTACAAGAAAATAAAAGAAAGAATAAGAGATAATTATACTTTAAAGACAAGATGAAACGCTTCCTTCGTTTCCGCCTTTGCCTGCGCTGAAGAAGTGAAACTGTTAATGGAAACACGCAGCAGAAAATTGCTCGTCCTAAAATCAGATATTGGTGCAGTATTTCTGAACGTGTTAACGCCACAAGAACTTCATCTAACGAGCATGCCTTGTTTAGTATTATGGCGCCTATCATTGTGACAACAGAGCTGATTATGTCGCGATGATTTAAGCCGCTCAGTCAAAAACTCCGTCGTTACGAAAGGAGGTCAGAAAATGTTTGATGCGTTTTGAGACCAACTCTGTCGTTACTTTAAAACAGTAGTTCTACGATTGTTTAGTACTCCCTCTCTCTGGCCTTCCTCGAATCACATGAGAAAGGATAACTCAATATGAAGGACACCAATACTTCGGCCAGACAGGGGACTCGGAGGAGAGCACTAGATTAGGAAATATGATGCTAACTATGATGGTGCACCATTTGCTTCGAGGAATGGCCCTCATACTGTCATGATGGCAGAAAAGAGGAGGCATTTCCACATTCTGTAAACGGCGTGACAGAATCCATCTGGTCCCACTCTGGAAGAACCGTTTTTATGCTCTGTGTGATCGTGGCACCAGTGATCAGTGAAGCGAATCGGAATCATAATTTTTGGAATAGAGCAAGAAAGTGTCACTGCTCTTCTTAACTGCTCAACTTACTTTTAAGCGTCCCGCATGTGCGAAAAATAAAAAAAATATGATGTAAGCATCGCCTTAAGCGCCCCAATACTTCTACTGACCTATGTCCACCTTTTCATCGTGGACACGTAGATTTCAAAACAACCCCTCTCTGGACTGCTGCAAATCGGTTCCTTTGCAAGTTAAACTGTACTGACACCAGTGAGCCCAACAGTCTAGCGACAAATTTGGCAACGCTCAGGACCACTTTTGGGAAAGGTTTATAGCAGCTTTAATGGCGCGTGGACAGTAAGAACAGAAATATAAGAAAACCGATAAGATAAGAAAACCGCTTAGTTCTCCTGAAAGATTCGCATTATTTTGGTCAATGAAAGCATGTTCGACGACAAGTGCGAGTAGCTTAATTTGAACTTTAATTATAGATATTACGCTGTCATGTTTAACATGCTTTCAAAAAAAAGTGCAGGCCATCTTGGTCATGACTTACAAAGGTTGCACTTTTTTTTTCGCGGAAGGGGGAGGGTTAACTTGCCGAAGGGACATATGTACGATAGAGGAGGCCGCAATGGAGGACTTAAGAATAATTTAGACCCTCTGGGGTTCTTAAACTGACGCTGACATCGCAAAGCACAATCGTTTTTGTATTTCGCCTCCTTCAAAATGCCGCCGCTGCGTCTCGAATCGAGCCCGTGACCTGCAGGAATCAACGGCAAAACGCAAAAGGCACAGAGCCACTGCGGCAGGTAGAGCTTTGATGTGTCATAGCTGCAAAGACACAATACATTTGAAATTACTGGGGGTTGTTTAAGCCCCCTCTACAAGAAAACAAGGCCAAAAAATACGCCGCTGGAGTTTGTCGAAGAATTCATTTATATGACTTTACTGGAAGTTGCTAAGAATAAAAGGCCGCGTGGTGAAAAAGCGGCCGTTAAGCTGCGGCTTGACTTTAAGACAGAGTATTTTGATTCTTCATTTTGCACTAAATAAATTAAAAAACTCCATGCCGAACATATTTAAAACTTGTTCTGGTAGTTGTTGAAAGGACGTTAAAGCAACAAAAGCTGGCAGTGGCCAATGGTTGAAATTTTGATTGTAAGTTCAAATTCGAGCAGACCTCATGAGCTGTTTAGAACAGAGGCAGCTCGAATTAGTAAGTCAATAGTCAAATGATGGTTTATGCTGAAAAGATGACTTAAAGCAATCTTAAACAGCATTACGTCAAACGTGCTCTAGAACACAATGTCCTCTGTAGGCTGCACTCCAGAGCTCGTCCGAGTATGCCGAACGAATTCTCTTGGCTCGGGAAGATGCCGATTGGAAGAAAGGAGCGCTGGCAACTAGCGTAGCATGTTGAAAAAGTGAACTGAGAAGCGAGAACAATGTAGCTGCTGTCTAATTAGCGCAGTACTGAACAATATAAATCTTGCGTTCTTACAAGGTTTAAGGCAATCCCACAAGGTGGAGTAAAGTTGAAAAAACGGAGCGAATTACTCATTGGAATCCAACCAAGGGCAGCCATAAGGCTACAGAGGGAAGCTAGCCTTATGGCTGCGTTTGGGTGGATGTCGGTGAGTAATTGTTCCGTTATTATAAAACCTTGTGTGTTTCAAGAAACGAAAGAAGTTCTGACGCACAAAGAACAAGCGTGCTGGAGTTGGTAAGGATAAATATAGTTCTCAGCAGCGACAAAAGAGTAAAGTTGTGGGCCAGTTAGTTGATAAATACATCAGCCGAAAAAGTTAGAGATGGTTCCCTTGACTAGAAGTCGATTTTGAGCTGTGTTATAATTCAAGGAACACTATGGAAACAAAACAGAATTTGTATGAAAAGAGTACGCCATGGAGGTGGTGTTAAAAGAAGCTACAAAAATCGCTTCTGAGCTGTGGGCCATCCCTTGAAAAAAGTTACTCTTTCACAGATGAAACATGTGAATGTGGGCAAACACACTACTCACTGTCATGCTCCTTGATAAAATACGCTTCTAATTTTTCATACTCTCCCCTGGAGCTCCCACGACGGATGAGTGAAACGCTGTCAGTGACTGGGGAGCTGCTGTAATTGGTGCAAACGCGGAATATAGAAGGAATTCCTTCATTTCTTGCCGCTGCTCACCTCCGCCGCCACAGGCATGAAACGCGTAGAGAAAATATCAAGCCTGTTCGCGAAAAGTGTTTTAGACAAAAGCAAGGTGGTTGCGTACGTTGCCCGGCACGGTTCGCATGAAAACGCCGGAATAAGATGGCCGCCAAAGGTGGCTTCACTGCTGAAAGACCTTTAATGAGGAGAAGCCTACACCTGTCTGTGGCGTCTCAGGTGGAAACGTGTTTTCTGTTGGATGCGCCTTGCTACCGCCGCATTCAAGGTTAATTCCAATGAATCGTTGCTTCATGTGCTTAAGTAATATAACACAAGATATTATGTCATCTATTAAGGGAAGGGGCAAAGTGGTGGCCCTTTACGCTGGCATAGGTAGTGGTGCCAACATTACAGAACACGTCATGGAGTACATCTATGGAAAGATTTACTGAACATTATACCTTAGAGCTGCACTTTCTCTGGCAGTTCTAGAGCTACTGGTGTTGGACGGGACAGGAAACGAGTGAGAAACGTACAATAAAGAAGATAAAGAAATAAAAATAAAGTACGTGCGAAGTTGTCATTTCCAGTCGCATGCTACCCTGAGAGTGAGGTAGAGCATGATAACCGTTCTTCGTGTATGTCGTTTCTCTTGTCTCTTTTCAGCCCTATTTACCTGTCGCACGGTTCGTCAATCACGCCAAATTCTAAATGCAGTTTTCTTTAAAAAATATTACTGCAGTTATGTCGTTCCTTTGGATAAGCGTCTATTTTTTAGGAAGCTATTGCGATGAAATCGTCTCAGTAAATGAGAATATATGTATTGTCATCCTTGAATCTTAGTCGTAATGAGAACTCTAGCATGTTCAATTGCACGCGATGTAAACGCGAAAAGGAGCGCTGAGCGTGAATTCGAAATAACGTTCAGCAGCACGGATAAAGCATGTTGACAATATGATTTCCCTCTAGTTAAAAAAAAAAACCCGCATATGGGTCGCATCTGGGGAAATTTGTCGAAAGAACTGATAATAATGCAATGTAAACAACCCACCACATTTTCGGGCGTATAAAGATTTCTGTCGTTTTTTGAAATAGCTGATATTTTTTAGAGCTTTACAAAAAATTGAATCTCGCAAACTTCATGGGCTTACAATACCACGCTTGCGGATTGTGTACACTTTAGTTATTAAAATCCAGCAATAAAAGAAAAATTGACAGCCATTCGTATACTCTGCCAGTAATTTTTCAGTCAACATCATGCATTAATGCCTTTTTTTTCTGCCAATGGCGTTACGCGCTTCAAGCTCGTTGATATTGGTTACTGGAGTACATAAAGTGGAATTCACGTTCGGGATGCCTCTCAGTGCGATATACATGCTTTATTTTCGCCTAAATGTGTAAGAGTATAGTTTTGCTTTGTCCGTGCTAAATTAACCACTATATGCTTTGGTGTGCGTGAATTATTTATTTTCATTTTTTTTCAAGAAAATTTTCAAAAGCTGGGAAAGTTTTAATGAAATTATAAAAAAGAAAGCTAACAATAACTCTATTCAGTGGTTGTCCTCAGCAGATATTGATTCTCCGACTCTTACTGGCTACCATTTATTTTGTCCTGCAGCATGCACTCAATAATTATCAGCAATCAAAGTGGATTTAAAAATCTTCCCGCCACTTGATTGAAACTCGTTGCTTTTTTTTACCGAAAAAGACTGACTGCAACCGTTATCAAGTTAATGGCGTTGTAGCATAGCTTCGGAAATTTGCATGGAAGTTTTGTGTCTACACACGTACGCATTTCAATTTCGAAATTGTGGGGTAATGGCGACACCAGGGTTTCTTTCCATGTTCTTTTCCAGCTTACGAAAGCTGTGTTTTCTGTGAGAATGGTCTCTTTACAATAAGAAAGTGGTACGCTATCAATGAAGGCTAACTTTTATGAGTGCTTAGTGTATTTATAAACACATTTAACTGCAGTAAAGATAATTCTGCTAGGCAGTTGAAGCTTTCCAGAGACGAGCTCTAGAGGAAACTGATGCATTGCGTACCAAGTTGCTTTATTCGAAGTAATATTTATTTTAAATAAAACTTATAAAACTTCAATTGTATTATTTTATGCTTTTATATTCAGTATTCTAAAAACCTTAATTTATTTGAAAAGTTTTTCAAAATTAAAAAGAGTCTCGTTCATACCTGGGAAACAGCTCAGTTGTAGACTGACGTTCTCGTATAAAGTGCCCGCCAAAAAAATGCACGAAAAGTGGGAACAGTATTGCCGATAAAGACAACGATGAGTAGTGCAATTCATTAAAAGAACCGCCGCGGGGCTCAGTGGTTATGGTACTCGGCTGCTGACCTAAAAGACGTGGGTTCGATCCCGGCCGCGCTGGTCAAATTTCGATGGAAGCGAAATTCTACAGACGGGTGTGCTGTGCGATGTCAGTGCGAGCTAAAGAAGCCCAGGTAGTCGAAATTTCCAGAGCCCTTCACTACGGCGTCCTTCATTGCCTGAGTCGCTTTGGGACGTTAAACTTCCATGAACGAAACCAATTCATTGGAACAAGGCGCTTCTGTTGTATATTGCCTAGGTGCTTAATAGTGCATTCGTACACATAATTAGTTACGGTGGTATTGGCTACAGGCTGATGTTTTTTTAATACCTGCAATGAAGTAATCTTGTACCTCTGCAGTAATACCGCTACTGAAGAACCTGAATTTGTATCTTTGGTGATTTTCGCTATCATTTTGTGTCGAGCCGCTTTCACTAATAGAAAGCTGTAATTTATTTAATTGTGCTCGAATAAAAAAAAACTGAATACTGTGCACATGCTTTTTTAAACCTTGCACGATAGTCAGTGTAAATTTCGTAAAAAAAAGCAAATATGGGATACTAAGCAAACTCAGAAGCATCGCAGCTTCCGAGTTTTTTTCTTTAATGGTCACTGAACAAGCGTTCTTAGTAAGAGAAATTGGGGAAATTGTTATTTTTTATTTTCGTACAAGCCCTGAACGAAATAACACCTATCTCCAATCCCCCTTTTTTTTTCAGGCCTTTGGTCTGCTGCCGTTTCTACTAACACAAATAGCCTAAATGTTTATCACATGAAAGAATTCGAGGCTCTAGTGAATTTTTGCTCGAACCGTGGTACCGCCAAATATCCAGAATTTTTCTTCAAAATTGTTCTTCGTGTTGTTTGCATGGTGTACACTTAGCACGGTGTCATTTGCAGTATTTGAGGTGATTCCGTGTGAGAGGTCGGTATTTAGGTTGCGGAACTTGCACTGGCCGCGTATTACTCCTTGAACAGTGATCGTTGCAGGGGGCCTCCCCTGGATTTGCTGCAATCTCTGCGTATCGGTAGAGGAAGAAATGAAATACTTGTTAATAGCTGCATTCCCACAACACTTCCAGCAACTCTGCTGTTTACGACACGCCATCATCGCGCCGCCGCTTGCCCGTAATTGTCCAACGGACTGCAGCACACTAGCAGTCGTGGCGGGAAGGCGCAGCAAATGGCTAGGGCACAGTTAACGAGAGTATGGAGAAAGAGGAATTCGATGACGGCCGTACTCACAGCAACAATGTTACCCCAACTGGCCACAATGTGGCAAGCAAAAGTGGATTACACACCACGCAAAACTATTGCCGCGAAAGCATCAGTACGCTGTATTCAGTTACAAGGGAAGGCTGGTGGTGCTTCTTGGATTGGAATCCGCCCGAAAGAGCAAGATAAAATCTGCGCGTCGTGGTTGCCAACGGCCAGGAATGTGGGCACCACAGTGTCGTTATGGGTCGCCAGGGGGCACGTAATTGCACCGATGGGGCGAAGAAACGGGTGTGCGCACATAACGCGCCCTCTTGCGGCGAGAGCGGGAGCACACAAGAGCAGCGGACCATTAACGATGATCGTCGCCACGGTACACAAAGCGGCCCCACTCTCCCGGTACGAAGGAAAGAGGGTGACCATAAAGCTTTCTTGCTTTCTGACACTGGCCAGAAAGAAAGGAAGTAGTGTAAAAATGTACATAGTTCTGGTGGCCATAGAGGAATAAAACAAAACGATGCTGTGTGCACGCTTGCACGCTCGCACGCATGCAGGTTGCAAACAAACTGTGTATAAGAGAAACCGAATATACGAAGTGACATCGAAAATAGTTTTGTGCACTACTGCGCACGCGCGAAAATGTTCGCCCGCCCCAGCCTGAAAGTAAAGGTGTACGTGCATAGGACCTTGCATTTAATTTTCTACACATCATTTGAAATACATCCCACGTCTAAATATACCACCTTTATTAGTTATTCAGGAGTAAACGTGATGGAGAACCACGCGGAAATAGACATACACAGGCTCGAAGGCAAGGCCGTTTGGCCCCCTCGGTTATGCTTGGCTCATGCTCCAGCCGGCCGGGCGTTCATGACTGTGCACGGAACTCCAGGAAGAGGGCGCGTAAAAAAGAACGTAGTCGAGTCTCAAGTTGTTAGGTATTTGCGCTAGAATGTAGTGGCGGGCAGTAAAAAAACAAAAAAAAACACAGGAGACGCTTAAGCTCGGCCTTAAGAGTGAAACGCGACAGCGGGCTCTTGTGGTCGAGCCCCCGTGAATTTAAATGGCACATCAGCATTTAGGGAAAGCGCAGATTCAAAAGAAAGCCCCGAACTAGTAGAGTTTTTCGGCTCCATCACACACGTGTGTCAGGAGCAAGAAGGCGCCCGCTCTTTATACCATCCACATGACGTTTGCAATGAAAACTTTCGACTTCGATTCCGAAAGGACGACAGATGACGTCACGCTCATTCATACCGCTCCTGGTGTCCTCCGCGAGAAGTGGAAAGCTTCCGTTCTCTCAAGCTGCGCAAGGCCTCCGCCGCTGGTGCTGCTGGGATTTTTCAGGCACTAACGACGCGACGGAGTCGCGGCAGTCTTAGACAGTGGTGACGACGACGCCGGCTTTTCTGAGTCACGAATTCTTTAACGCATCGGCGTTAATACTTCGGATGAAAGGCCGAGACCTCTTCCGGCAGTCTTCTCCCTCCCCGAAACGCCGAAGTGCGCGGGAAATGTGCTCATAAATAATGACCCCTACACCGCACTCAGTTGCCGACACGCTGTGAAAAGGCAGCGTTATCGGGAATAATCACACCACAAAGTACGCTTCGAGCGCAACTCAGTAGCATATTCCGCACTTTCAGACAGTGGTGCGGGGACAAACCCAAACGGGGCACTGCGCGCGGATGTTCGCGACTGTGTCTCTGGGTGGAACCAACCGCTTAAGAAAAGCAGCGTACGGCATTCTAATGTCGTTGTTTTGAATGCATGGTTTAAATAGTAAATGCTCCTGCATCGAGGTGATTAAAGAGATTGCACATCTACCAATAAGTACGTGAGGATCCCTCATGTATTGGCCGGCTGAGTACGAACATAGGTGAGAGCCGAGAGCCATGCGGCCTGTTCTGCATCAGCGGCAGGTGATTTGTGGCTTAATTTTCGCCAAGGATGGACTGCGCGTAGATAATATTCTAACAGGTATAGTAGATGTTATGCATGCAACCAAGACATCGCTGTAGTTGTGGTAGTGAGCACTGTGGCATCTTCAAGTGTACTCAAGTACGAGCTAGCTAATGTTGGACTCGAAGTTCTGGCTCCCATTTTGTTCCCAGTACCGTTGCAGTGATGGACCGCGCGGAAAACTTTCAAGCTGGCGTCCATTAAGCGACAGCCTGTCGCAAGCATGGCGGGAGTAGGTGGTGGAAGTAAGATGCACAGCTGACCGGGTTTCTAGGCCACGTCGCACACGACAGAACGAAGTAACTCGTTCATGCACAGGACACGTAAGGACAGGTGTTTTCTCTCTACCAGAATGTTTACTGTAGGAATGGCTTAGGGGATACCTATATATGGTCTCAAAAGATTTGACTTGCATGCGCAGTTTTCGAGCTAGCTACAGTCATCCGCTGGGGCACCTTGAGCTTAGGAACTGACAGCAAACTGAATACAACGAAGCCGTCAAATACTTAGCTGTATCAAGGTGCTTAATAGTCTCGAAACCACGTGCAGTGAACAGTTATAAAAGAACAACCTGTCAGAACGAAAGAGATGGTGCTAAGAGATGAGTTAGAATTAAACACCGCTCAAATAAGTACATTGCGTGAAACCTTCTGACTGCAGAATGTGCCTAGCGTGTTTCGGAATCTAAAAGCTTTGGCATGCCTGTGCTGTCGCGCACATACGCTCGTTCACTCATCTTCGCCTGTTACTTTATTCGCTAACAAAAGAAAGAAGCCATGGGGGCTGACATTCAGCATATGCAGCAATAGGTATGCCAGTAGCTAACGTTGGCTCTATCACGTGCCTCACAAGTTCAGCCCATAAGAGCCTGCTATGCAGAAAATTGTGCCCATAAAAAAACTTATTGTAGCTCATTTCACAAATGAACTGAATGCACAAAACTATTCAGTGTGCTTGTGTTTTAAAGCAATGCTGCTCCACGCACTTGCTGCTGGATGTAGTGGGGCGAATGAATTTATTATAATCAAAATAGCTCTAAATCACCCAGCTGGGCAAGGAAGAAAGGGTAGAAGCACTTTAACTTTTCTACTCTTTAATCGCAATGTTCTGTGGCCAGCCATTGAAGGAATAACGAGAACGAACTGAGTGGGAGGTGCTGCTCCTGTTTACGTGTTTTTATTAAGTTCACGATGAACACGTGGTTCTCGTGACAACTTGTGGCATTTGTATGCCCACTCAACATTTCTTCCCCTGATTGACGGCCAGCGACACCAGTAGATAGACAGTGGGGAATGCAGTAGAACATACACTAGAATTAGGAAAACAGAGTGTTAATATTTCATGACAAAATCTCATTAGCTTACTTCCTCAGGGTGATGTCATGGCTGTAATTAGAGGCGTCCTTCGAGACCACGGATGATGATGTATCCGGCCCATACTCGATTAGTGCCTTTGAATGAACCGCCGAGAAAGTGATGACACCCAGGGACATTCATGATGTCTAAACGAAAGCCTTTGCACGATAAATAGGCATCCACACACAAGGATACTAAGAATTCCAAAGTACACAGGCAACCACGCGCCATTGAGACAACGAAAGAATGTGGGGTGCGAGTGCGTTAAGTTATATAGATGCAATGAGGTGAGCACCGCCAACGTTATCTACAGCGCAACCAGGGCGCCAGGCAGGCTATAACTCCTCGGGGAACGGGCAACGCCTGGCAACGTTAGCTACAGCGCGAGCACGGCGTCGTCCTTGTCTTTTCTCAATTTCTTTCGCACCATGAAAGCGTAGGCACGGCCGATCAAAACCGCATCGGGAACCGCACAAGAAAGGTTGTCAAGAGGCATCTTGAAAAAGGCGAACTACCTTATTTTTCGAGTTTTGGTTTCACTACGCTCACGACGGCATTTCAACAAGGATTAGCTCAGGAGTTCAGGCAGCAGGTGTAACATTTTTGTCGTTTTGTATGATACGTTTAGCCTTTGATTACTATAGATTGGTAGGCTCCTAAATTAGCATTTTAAAAATGTAGTCGACAAGAATGTCACCAGCGTGCTGAAAAATATTAGTTCTCTGCACAAGGTGAAGGGGCAATACAGTTCTAGATAAACGGTTATGATATTAAAGCTGACCCCAGGAAGTATCTTCATGAAGAGTGAATCAAGAACCTCACCTGGAAGGAAACAAAAATCCGAAGCGGATCCTACGAAATTAAGAGGTCAACATCAGAGTCAATGTCACGTCGCCACAGCATACAGCGACATTTTGTGGAGCCTTCATGATGTACTGTTTTATTGAGCAGAATTTGTTTTGTCAAGCAGCGAGGCCCCAAAGTGAAAATTCACCCGGACAATGTCTAAAGGATCTAACCGCACCATCATTAAAGCTGTGAAATTGTTTGCCAAAAGTTCTGCTCTCATAGGAAGCGGCTGGCTTCTTGAAGTGAAAGAAGAAAAAAAAGAAATAGATCTCACCTGGCTTTTACCGCACAAGCTTAAAGAGCTCGAGTAACAAGAAAAAGGTTGCCAGGAACTCGGCCACAGACTCCGGGGATTCGGTAGCAATGGGAATAGGAGCGCGTGTGTTAATTACGCGGAGGAGCTTCTGTTCCTACCATCGAACTTCCTGAATGCAGAAAAGTTTTTGGGAAGGAATAGTGCGTTTTTTTTTTTGTCTCTTCATCTGTATCGGAGGGAGCATTCTGCCAACGTCAGCGAGAACACAATGAAAATTTCCCCTGGGATCCCGAATAAAAGCAGCTCTGCAGATTAGTCTGTTTCGGTTGCGTGGTATTTCTTCTAGCAAAACACAAATTAGTTCAAAGGCTGCTAACATGAATAGATTATTGTAGCACGAAAGGGGACACACTGTTTTTACGAGTTGCACCTTAAATGTGCAAACAAAAACAGCAACATGTTTACGTTGCAGCAATATTGGCCTTGAGGTTACTGTCACGAATTCTTTTCTGAAGTTATTTCTATTCGGGACGTGATGCATATACATTGTGCTGAAGATATAAACGCGTGTTTGATTTTTAACACGAATGATGACATTTTGCCGCGCAGCCGGAAAAAAAGAATTTTTTTCCAGAAGGTATTAAGTTTCTGATATAAATATATATTTTGTTGACTGTCCGAGAGATCCCCCACCAATATCGCTCAAGAGGCCCGCGCTCCCGGGCCCGTGGGAGACCTTGCTGCTCAGCACAGACCTGGAAACCCAAGTACAGGTGGTGACGAGAGCCTAAGAGGTCGCCGCCAGTCTCCACTGACGGCCACCTAACAAGATCAACAAACCCACAGAGTACGCGTGAATAGCTGGTAAGAAGAATCCTCAGTTAAAGCGGGAATTAAATGAATTCATACCACAAATGCGTGTGATATTAGCTTAATATGGGCAAGGTATGTATGATTCCTAGAGGCCGGCTCTTGGTTTTGCTGCATGATTAGGTTGCTTCGAGTTTTTCCAAGTTTAATGTAGGAATGCATTTAACCACAATATTTTTCACCTCTCCTCGTCTGCAAATTTTTGTCCATGCGCCTTTCGTCTGTTCATTCATGCCTGGACAAGAAAAACTTGGCTATTCATCCTATTGGACGCGCAGACCATCTTTCTTTGTAATGCATGCTCTGTACCTTTAGAGCATGAGTTTGTAGCCTGCCTTCACAAACTCTGTATCCCCGTCGCACGAGCTTGCAGTGTCCGCCTTAGTTCTCTTCGTGTGGGATAGTTTTTTGTATGCTTGCTTGTCGCGTCGTGTGCATTGTACTCCTTGCTTGTGGCAATGCCCTTTTTCCTCCACCTGATCGGCCTCACTTACAACCCGCGTAAGCAATGGACAGAAGAAAATGAAAAATAAAAATAAACTGCAGCGGCTAAACAACTGTTAAACACGAACTATTACGCGAAAAATTTCGCCTGTGGCAGCGCTTCGTCTCGAGAGCACACTGTTAATGCGTTCGCGCCCGTTTAGTAAGCCCGTTATACTTCGTGGCAAGAGTCGGGACACTTGTTTTTTCGGTATTTGTTTTTTATTCCAAGAGCACGGCCTTAGGATCAGCTAGTCTGGATGCTTTTATCTGCTGCGTTCTTCTGGCGACAATGCTCACGTAGGGCTAGATTTTGCCCTTACCGACGCTTCGTCTCTCTCTACCCAGCACGACGAATCTCGGGTGCTCACTGCCACTGATACGACAGGCTCGCATCTTCCGTTGTGATGGAGCTACCCCATGCGACCTCCCCTATGATCCGCAAAGACGAAGCAGCCATCGCCTGCCGAGGGACTGGTCACGTGAGCACGCACCTCGCGTTACCTTCGTCTTCTCCGGTTGCGGAACTCCTCTTGCGGCTGTGGGGACAGATCATTTAAGATGATCGGGGACCAGCTCCTTATAACAGCTCGCTATAATGGAATGCTCGCACTCAGGCGCCGAAAGGAGACGACAACATCGACATCACGTAGACGCTACGTCACCTTTGTTGCCACGTGCTGCTGCTTATAAAGCAACTTTATAAACCGCATTTTTTTTTATGACGGAATTACACGTGCTTAAAGATGTTGAAGGAAATTCGATTGTTTTCTGTAGGGCAAAAAAACTTTTTGAATGTTAATGTGGGAGGTCCGACTTGCGATTTCATAGCCTCGCGACCTTCGCCATTATATCTACCTCTTGTATGTGGGATGTTTATTTTTGAAATAATGTAAAATTGAAATTAAGAATTAAAATAAAGTCATTTATTGACTTGAAGAAAGGGGTGAGCCCTGCTCCACGAGAAAAGAAAGAGTCTTGGTAGCTCTTTAACTTAATGGGAACATTTTTAAATGTTCGTATTTTTAATTGACTGCATGCTCGCGATGATTCATTCGCTAATTAAGCTTGTCATTTATAAAAATTGTCAACTTTAATGCATTAAGTTTACATAAAAAAATGCTAACATACTTTGTCGGCACTGACGTATAGGAATAGAGTGCAGAGTCTGAGCTTGAGATTACTTGAGACGGAAGAAAACACAAAACACGAATTCCCTTCCCACACGTCCCATCTCCTCACTGTTTCCTAAAGATGACCCCATAACAGCTTGTCTGGCTTAAAAATATCAAGTGTTTTGCCGTTAAACTCCATTCGTAGGCCTGGTTGGAACTGGTAGAGTGCCCAAGCGCTCCTAAAGCAACCTACCATGTGATAGTTTGTATTTCGTACGTAAGCTGGAACATTAGAGCGCACTTGTTTCTTTAATTAGATTGATGTGTTCGGGCCTTTAAATGTTGAGCGGTTCCTTTACTTCATGAGTTCCTGTTAATTTAAATGACAACTGTTAAATTTTCTCGTACATATGCATGCTATTAAATGTTCACAAGAGTCCCCAACAGCCGGTATGAGTTTCTGTTAATTTAAATGACAGCTGTTAAATTTGCTCGTACATATGGATTTTATTAAATGTTCGCAAGAGTCCCCAACGGCCGGTTTCGCCTCCACTTGTGGTTAGCACACGCCGACTGTTTGTCAACAACTACACAGAGTTTTCCCTGAAACTACACCTGTGTCACAATTTATTTTTCCTGCTAGTATTGGTCTCCTCTCTTCACCTAAACACGCACCAAATTTAGAAGCCGCATGGAATGATTTTTAAAGAGCCAAACACATGTTAACAGTTCATTGTAATTGCAATTTAATTCCCGGAGAAAGCTTTTCAATCCCTACTGTATCGTACTGCCTCATGTGCCAATAGCCTAGGACATAATGTCACATTGCTTTAATTTCTTGTACACCTTGCAGGAATTTCCTCGTAACATAATTATTTACTTCAATACTTTTCAAGCCAACGTCATATATTCATTTCACTTTCCTCATTCAATTCGAACAAATTTTACGTTTGCAGCGCACCCGTCGCGAACATACCACAGCGGTTTTGTTGGTTTTGCACTCATCTTGTCAAAAACCATAACAATGAAGGAATTTCCACTCTAGCGAGCACTCTTATCTGTTCCTTAGAGGCAAAATATCTCGTTCGCTCATTGATGTAGTTCACTTTTTGTTGACGTTCTCTGCTTTCATAATGCCAAAGTAATGAATCGAGCAATGTAGTACACGACGTCGCCTTCAGAGCTCTGTAGTCTCAATGAATTTTTGTCAGGTGCAGCAGTGTATACCGAAAACTTTAATACCCCGCTGAACTGAAAAGGTTTGCGAAAATGCTCTCAGATATTTGTAAAGCATGATGGTACCTGTGAAGAATAGTTTTAAAACTGGGCTTAAGTGGTAAATGTTTTTTTAAAATTGGACGAGAAAGGAATTTGACATACTCTGAAAAGGGCCTAGATGCACTGAACGTACTGAAAGAAAAATGCTCCTGGATAAGAAGAGAACGTACGAAGACAGTTGTGGAGAGTACTAAAATGTATGCCTGAAACATTGCATCACTAAAGACAGATATCGAAACATAACACAGTACAACATGCCGGGTGCATAACCGTAATATAGATCTAATGGCATCCAATGTTGCTGCAAATACGACGTCTCCTCTAACGCACATGTTATATAATAAGCTTAGTGAAGTGTTCATGCTCTGGCAGAGCGCGTTTTCAGGGCCATTTAGCAATTTTTCATCTGTAGTAAATGTCCTCACTGCCATTTCTGAAGATTTCTTATTTCTATCTGAAGAATTGTGGATTTAAACAGCCCATATTTGTGGGTTTGCTCAGAAGCTAGCATGTGGGTTGGAAAGCTGTTTATTACTTCTCATGCTTTTTTCCTAGAGTATTCGTCAAAGCTCTCGTTTGAATAGAAAGGGTACTCCGTGTTGAAGATTGTAATGTGTATACAAGCCACGGTTTCTGAAAAGTAGTGAAAACGAATGGAAAGTAGAAACTTAAGCCCAATTTTCATTAATATTTCATACATAAATGTCAAGAACACGCTTAATGAGCAGTGCATGAAAAATGTAGCGATATCGTTTCTTTTTTCGAGTTTGGATATGCGAGTATGGGGACATTAGTGCTACTTGAACAGGGCAGATTAGACTATTCTCAAGGGAAGAAAACAAATTCTGAAAAAGTTGCTAAAAAACGAAACAATGCGAATTTTGGTGGTCTTGTTGAAATTACGAGTGAATTAAGAAGATTGCAGTCAATATAAGGGCATAACTGCACGTTAGACACAAACTACGGAAACATCGCTTTTATTCAAGATCCAATTGTGCTGTATTTGCATGTGGCACACGTCCAGCGGCTTGCATACGTAAAATGTCAGAGCACTGTGTGTGCTGAGAACAAAGTGAACGCAATTATTTTGTGTAATTCATTCATGTGCTAAACGTTTGTTAAGCACTTTGCAAGTTGAAGGTTGCAGAATGACTGTTAAATCCTAAAAAAAGGTAGCTAAATATTAACTTCCAGAGTTACTTTCTTCAGTAATTAAAACACATTGCTCACGAGCCTGCGACCGTCTCTTGAATACAAAGTACAGCGAATTTCACCTGTATTCTAATAGTAGGAGTTCAAAGAGCGACTTTTTCAGACTAACCTGAAATATTCAGTGGCGGGCGTAAATTCGTCAATATGTCATTGGCATACTGCACCGGTTGGAAGGCGATTTCAGTACTGACATGCGTGCATGAAAAAAGAGGAAAAACAAGTAGAAGAATAAGCACGAGATGGAATGTGCTCCACAATATCTGCTGGCTTCTGGAGAATGGGGGCCGCATCAAATTCATGATATTCATGAATTTTGGATGAGGATGACCTGGGAAATTTCTCTTTGGGATATATGATTTGGAAGGTTAACTTTTGCTAAAAGGGCAGAAATACTTGAAGTGTAGTAAAATTCACTAAAGGCTGACACAAAGAAAATAATTAAAAATGTAATAAATGTCGTGCTGCGTGGAAACACAATTGGCAGTGACATCAGAGTTGGGTGCACGTGCAGTGACTGCTAACTTCACAAGTGGCCTCTGCTAGCCTATGCACAGAAGATGTAAGAAAATGAGCACATTAGACTACATGTGTGCATGGCTGATTCTGGGCTGGTGACGTAAGGCTCCGCGATATTATATATACATGTCTCATAACCTTTCGACTTGCCCGTACTAGTTCATTCGACGTCGGTGCACTGTATTGAGTCGTACGATACGATAAAAAAATTGTAATGGTCTTGGGGAGCGCATGTCTGTGGCGACCACTGCAAAGTGGCCGCAACTGCCTCGACCTCGGCCTGAGATGCCTAGTTAGGGCATGTATTTTTATATAAATGCACATGGTGGGGAGCCTTTTACACGTTGATATTAAATGCGCTAAGCGTCTACGACTGCTTTGCTCTCTGCAGCTGCCTCGATGAACTGTCTTTTAGGTGTCTGATTGGTTGTTCTAGCGTTAGTGCATGACCTTCAAAGAAATGCAGTGTTGGCTAGGACGAATAATCTTGTTTCCCACGTGCGAAGAATGGCACCTAGGAATATAACAGTGCTGATCGCATGAAACGACTACGCGGATTCTTAGGCTTAGCCGGTTTCGTAGGACTGGACTAAAAACTGGTTTATATATGGCACAGAACGAAACTACAAAACTTCAAATACCTTGCAGTTTGGTTTTGGTGACTGAGCAGCTTCATAACAGTACTGCTGTAAACCGCCCGTTACATAGAATTTGAGTAGACAAGACTGAAAACTCCCATGTAGTTAAACTGTCGTTAAAGTTAAAAAGCGCAGGACGCTATGCGTAAAATTAATCAGCCCTTTAAATCTTAACACCAGCTTGTTGGGAATGCGAGCTTGTCTTCAGGTCTCTGTGAAACTCAAGCAAAGTGAAATTGTGATCACTCCAAAACCGGATTTCTAGGCACTTCTAGAAGGCGCAAGTGTTGCAGATTTTGACTAGTATGCGAAACCCGGTACATTCATGTTTGATGAAACTAGGATTTTCAATGACAGTTCAGAAGGAACAAGAGAAATTAGGATAAAAAATGGGGTGCGGTCAGCCATCTGAAGCGCAGTTACGGTTCTTAGAGAACAAAGATCGTTTCAAAATATCGGACACTCGTCCGTATGGGAGGCGCCGCAGTGTTGGACTGCATGTCTACTGGGCGCCTGTACACAAATTTATTTTATTCGCTGCCCACAGGCGACGAAGTGGGTCAAAGACGGATTCTACGAAGCGCAGCGCCATTAGTCTTGATGTGAAGCGATAAATTTTCCAAGAATCACGATGCGGTTCAAAGCTCGCCAGCCTAGTCAAAGCTACTCCCGTCGCTCTGAGCGATAGCCATCAAGCATTTTCAAGGCTGGAGAGCCATTGTTGAAGGACGTAGCTCAGACCCGTTTCGAGCGACGAAACGTGGTTAGGCACTCTACATAGCGGCGACTTCCAAGAACTTTCAATGGTGACTCGTACAACCAGAACATATATGTTGCTTTGTTTGCGAGTCTTGTATCCTCGTACGCTGGGTTCCGACTCTATAGAACAATTGCAACACATATAAGAAGTATTTTAGCTTTAGTTTCAAAAAGTTTACGATCCAAACTGCTACTAACTTCTTGCCTCATTGAACAAAGAAGGACTTCAAAGCAACGTGGAGAAGCATGTTTGTCTCTGAGAAAAGCCAAAATAATTTTTGCGTGATATATTATTTTTGAATTTTATTTGATCAATAATGAAGCTCATTTAGTCTGCTTAGAGGGTATCGAACGCGTGTGCCTGTTACAGAAAACTTTGTTGGACGAGAAATCGAAGAAGTAGAAAACGTAGAATAGACTTTGCTTGAACCAATAAGGGGACATTGTTTTACCGTTAATGTTCCCGCGTAGCTTTGTGTACACACAACAAGCGCCCGGTTGTGTGTTCTTCTTCAGTCCTCCTCTTCGGTTTCTGTGCTATTGACCTTACCTAGCAAGTGCTGCCAAAAAAGGTAATTTCTTAATAAAATCTTTTTCCAGGCTTCGAGCTTGGAGGGCAAAATACAATATTACTTCTTTACTTGCAATTGATCGTTTAAACTCTTCTCTTTCTTGGCCGCCGCGTTGGCTCAGTGGTTATGGTATAGGTTGCGGACCCGATAGAAGCGGGTTGGATTCTAGCCGTGGTGGTCGTTTTTGATGTTGGTACTGTGTACTGTGTACTGTTCGATGGCAGTGCATGTTAAAGAACCCAGGTGGTCAGAATTATGCGGAGTCCTCCACTACTGTGCCCCTCAGCCTGAGTATGTTTTGGGCGTTAAACCCTGTAAAACCAAATCTTTCTCTTTCTAGTCATATCCCCCCTTCCGTTTCTCTTAGAGAGGATTAGCAAAGCGGTAGCTTTTTCTGGTTAACGTGCTCGCACTTCCTCTTTCCCCACCCTGCATCTCTTCTTCCTGAACAAGCTTCCACGTTGCTCGCTGTGAGATTCTTTTCAGAGACATTTCTAGGCGTACCAGTAGATTTCAATTAAAAAATCAGTTAGGGTGCTTGCACGTGTCGAAGAAGAAAAGAAAAATAACGTGTTACTGTGAATTTTTCGGGCCTCTTTTTTGTGTTTGTCATTACTTGAACTCAGAAATGTTCATTTACTCCACAGACGCATTGATTCTATATCCAGAAAAGAGCTTTCGTGCACTTAAGTATGTCAAGCAAGCATATCTATTCAGCGTTCGCAGTGTTGAAAAGACAGCCGTCAGCTGCAGACATTCGGAAGCAATGGTGTGCGGCTGGGGTTTTAACATTCTGCAGCAGTTCCAGAACAGTAGCTCCTTGTGGGGAGCACGTCATTACCTACATGCGCGCACAATATTTTTTGCTAATGATGCCAACAATTTCCTAACGGGATGTCAATTAAGCTATGCTTTGCTGGTTCGTTTTGAGCACCTAGGAAGCATGTACTGTAGATGAGACCGCCACTGAATGTCTGCATTCCTTAAAAATGCAGCACTTCCAACCTTTGCTTTAAGTGCGCACCTTTGCCTACCGTCATCATGTTTTTAAACAATTGTAGTTTTTTATGTACGCTCACCTGCTTAAGAAATTGTGAAGTGTTTAGAGAAACCACGACTACGTTTTTAAGTACTGTGAAAGAAAGAAAGCTGTCAGTTGCAAATCGCCTTAAGATATGAACCCTCCAAGTTACCGGCACAATGAATGTCTCTATCCACTTCTGAATTTTGTTCTCTGGTGACTTTTCCTTAGTTGCAAATGAGGGTTTTCGCTGTCTTTTTTTCAGTTGTTTGCACGATAAATAACAAACACTCATTATTTTTGTGTGTAGCAGACCTAGAGTTCCAGTCTCTCTCTATCTGTGTAAAGTGAAAAAGCTCAAGAAAAAAGGAAAGGGGAGAAGTCTACATGTAGCAAAAAGTTTCCAGGGCACCGGCTCTGCTGTAGAGCCGCCCTGAGCGGTACCCGCCACATTCTTCGAGGTTGAAATTTACAGAGGTTGAGAAGAATTTTATTCCTGCTCAAAACAAACCACGCGGCTTCTGGGCTTTTGGGTAGCGCTATACGTGGCGTGCAACGTAACGTAAGAAAGGGGTAAGAAAAACGAAAAGAGTTTTGAATTCAGGCTTTGAAGCTCAAAAAGCGTTTCAGAGATCGGCAGACGCAAAAGGAAGATCTGTTTTTTTTTGTAGTAATCCTGTACATAAAACTAACAACTTATCCATCAATGCGCGTAAAATGAGAGAAGAGGTTTCATAAGCAGCTTGAAGGAAACAACTGTGAAAGCCGTTGCTTTTCAAAGCCATGTCTACCTAAAAATTGTTTTGGAAGGAAGCGCGCTAAATCGCAAGTTTCTACTGGTAGGCAGGGCGCTTTGAACGTCTTGTGTGTCATAGCGTCCTCATATCAGAGGTTTACATATGCCGTATGCGTGGTCACTCGTATTGCCGAGCCAAATGTCAGCCCTATTTCATTCCTCCACAGTTTAGTGGGAGCTCTTGAGAACTGAAGAGACGAGTTTATATTAAAGCTGTTCCGTGAAAAGCTGAGTTTTTTGAAGCAGTTTTGATACCTTATTATTTGGAGCATTCCGTGACTCTTCGAAGCATGGTATGTAGATGGGGCAATTAAAGGTGGAGTGCGCGCCCCAGAGTAAGTTGCCGAGTACTTATTTTTTATATTTAAGCGTATGTGCTAAAAAAATAAATACCCATGCGTTGGTGTAATTATATTTTTCGGCTGCACCTGTGCCCCAAAGACTAACACGAAATGATAGGAGATGAGCGGATTTATCATTGAATTAGAGTTGATTGCGATTAAAATGAATACGCATTCATATTTCACTTAAATGCCGAAAAAACAACAACGAGGTTTTTTGCAGTGCTGGACTTGTAGACTTAAAATTAAATCAAGGTTCCATGCAAAGCTCTTTTTTCTGATAGTAGCGTTTGCAGATAATGCATCCTAGGCTACGTAGCTTTGAATAACTTATATATGGTGCTACAGCTTCGAAAAATCTTGTAAGTTATAGGTATTTGTTGGCATAAAAAAAATAAAACCCAAAGTTTTGCGTTTCTGTGCTTGAGCTGAAAAGAGAGGCCGCTTTAAAACCCTAATAGCGAAAGTGAGGGAGTAGAGAAATTATCTCACAAAGCTTTCTGGTAGTTTCCACGAAGTTTAGGAGGAGGAGGAGGAGGAAGAAGAGGAAAGGCAGGGAGGTTAACCGGAAGCCAGGGGCCATCATCATCTTCATCAACCGGAAGAATAATCGGTTAGCTACCCTACACGGGAGAAAAATAATGAGGGGATAAAAAAATGAAAGAGAAAGGAGAGTCACTATGAAAAGTCAGCGTTCGTAAAATTCACAGCCTATAGTGCAGGTCCGAAGTTCGCAAGAAGCGGAGCAGTGCCTTCGAGGCCTTCACCGCCGACAATCGCCGCGGCCAGTAGCCGAGAATCTTCATTTCTGTCAGCGGGCGTGGATTTAAACGTTTCAGCACACGGCAGAGCGACTACCTTTCGGCGCTGTAGACAGGACAGTCACAAAGGATGTGGGATATAGTCTCGTCATACCCGCCGATGGCACATGCAGCGCTATCAGTGCTGTGATGCGACACAACGCTTACACCTATCCACCTCTTGGCTATGTGCTAAACACAAGAAAAACGTAGGCATACCTGAAAAACGTAGCGCTAGGTGCTAATACTATATATTTTTTATTTTTTAAGGCCAAACAGCCACTTAGGTACATGCACGAAACGCTCCAAGACGTCACTTGTGCCACGCGCACGAGAAAAAAAAAGCGTATGATGCTCTGTGCCAATTTCTTTTTTTTTTTGTTCTTTGCGCAGCTCCTCCATTAATTGCAACAAGTCTGCGGGAGGTTGTCTTCATCCTCAGTTGCAGAAAGCATTTGCTGGAAACTCAGTTTGCCCAAATGGCGATGTGGACAATAAAACAAAAACTTAAAAATGTTAGCTGTAACTGAAGGATGATGAGAAAGGGTATTTTTGTCTAGAAAGATAAAAGAAATAAAAAGAGAGAGTGGGTGAGGTGCTGGGTTTCGTACGAACAGCGATCGAGCAAGCTAAACAAGGATGCGCGACCGCAAGGGCTGACTAGAGATCCCGACATAAGTAATGAGGCATGGGCATCGACTCACTCGGGCAGCCACATATTGAGTCCCTCCGCGCGGCGTCAGCTCCCGGGAACAGTTGCTGCTTGTCTGTGCTTTGCTGTCGGGACTCTGGGAATCGGAAACTAGATTTCTCCCCGACCACTCATCGGCGGGGTGATTCGTAGTGCCCAACTTTCGGTCAATGACTTATTTATTGATGAAGCCGGCGGATCTTTCGCCATTCTCCGTAATTAGAAGTCGATGCCCCCCGCCACCACCAAATGACTCCTGAGGCGTGCTTGATCCAATTCGGATCATTCATGAGAAAGCCTCTTCTTTGGCGCAAGAGAAAGCTATGCTGAAAAAGAATGAACGAAAGGAAAGACAAAGGGCAACAACCCGTTGCTTTTTGTATCCAATGCTGACGTTCGATTTCTGTTTTACATAACACCCTTTGTCTGCTCTACAACAGGATATTGCGCTGAGTGCAGCAATAACTTTAGTGCAAAAGTATTTTTGCGCAAATGTCTTTCATGTTATATTTGGCTATGGGTGGTATCCTGATAACGGCAGGGCGGCATCGACATCTGCAGCCGCAGGTCTGAACGGGCATGAGAACATTCCGCCTTCTAAAAAGAAAAGTTTTTTCAATCAACTAAAAACAGTGAAGTGGGGAGATTTAGTTACTTGCTGAAGCGGTTTGATGTCAATGAGTGGCGTGTTTTCTATCACAAGAAAACACTTTTGACATAACTATTAAACTTCGTTTATCGAATATTGCCAGCGCTGCAATTTATAGACCGTACCTGGAAATGGAACATACTTAAGGGCTACTCGGTTTGTACGCTTAATATCCTAGCACAATATATGAGTAGCGGGTAAGGGCAGAGGACAGCTTAAAACCTCATCGGGTATAGATTTCTCCTTAGTTTAGGGAAACAACTTAGTTGAGATAGACGGTGACCCCTGTTAGTGACTTGGCTTATTACCTGAGTGGACGTCTTTTCTGCGCGCCATTTTTTGTTGACACGTCAGAACGCAGATCCTAAATAGAATGTCTCTTCGAGCCACTAATGCGGCTAACTTTATTTTATAGAGGGCTCATGTTTGAAACTTTTCCAATCGCTTGATGGAAGGAGTCGAGTGAATGCGATGGTAGTGAACTAAACTTTGTTGTGACACAGAAGCAAGATATGAAAAAAATACAAATTTTCTTCTTAGCATGTGGAGTCTGAGTACTGAAAAAATTGCGAGGCGCTGTATTTAAGCGAGGAGAAGTGTTTGAGTTGTTGTGTGGCTTGGTCTTCTCGTCACTACAACCGCTTCTGCAAATTCGGGCGTGGTCCCTTAGACGAGCGCTGTGAGTAAACTATTCCAAACACAGTGAACGAGATTCCCTTGCGTTATGAGTTGTTGATAAATGAGCACAGCAGACTTTAACTGATAATGATTTTTTTATCTAACATACGTCTTCGTAAACAAATAATTTATGCACTTATGAAAGTTCAAAGATATGCGACACACTGCCTTTATATTGTGAAGTGAGAAATTATTGACATGCCTCTGTGAGTTCTACTTCACACATAACGTTAAGGATGCATTGAAGATATCTCTCTTACCTTCGTATTTTAAGCGCCATATAGGAAGCCTGATTTTCAGTTTTGTGTTAAGCGCCTTCTGTACAGAACGCTACAGCATTTTTAGAAGGAGAAACGGATTGAAGACAACGGAGAAAGACGGGAGAAGGCGATCATCGCCTTTCCCACAAAGAGGCAATTTTGTTTCACGAAAAATTTGGACTCACGATTCTTCGACGAAGATCGTTCAAGAAATGCACATTGCAAATAAGGCGGCCTCGAAAGTCTACAGGAAGCAACTGAAAACGCGGGGCGTTACCAACAACAAAATAGATGGTGCGCTGTTGTGCCGAAGGCTTGAAAATGTTCCTAACAAAGACTAGTCTTAAGAAGATTAGAAAGATTAGCTTAAGAAGATTAGAAAGTTTAGCTTCTTTTTTCACAAAAACAATTTAACAAAAAGTAGTAGAAAAGCCCTACTGCAATAAAACATAAATCACACAGAAGAAGGAATAAGATACGCTCTCCTAGAAATTCTCAGTGGTTGTAATTATCTCACACGAAAGCAAGGTAAACATGCTTTGAGGGCTTAGAGCGCAACACTTGTAAATAGCGGAACGCTGAAATAATTTATTTCCTTTGAGGAGGAAAACCGTGCCCGTACAATGCGTTGAATGTGCAGCAAGCAAGCAGACACATGTGCTTTAGAAAAGGACACGAACAAGTACACACAATAATGCAGGAAAAAAAAGAAAAACAATTCTGTGATAAAGTTGGCAAAACAGTGTCAGATGAAAAGCACACTCCATGTTTCCGGTGTTATTACAGAGCCGAAATACTTCAAAAAGAGCAAGAAGCGGGTTGATGATACTTCCGATATGGCTTACTGAAAAGCTAGGGAGCGCTGAAATGACTTCACTCTGTGAAGTCGCGCTTTTGTGACGTTGGTAGGGAAGTAGTAAGACAGGTATGAGGTTGACTCTGGTACCTGCTGCGAACTGTTTTCTCGCAGATCATTTTGGCGCACTCACAAAGGCTACCTAATTGCAGATACTATTGTCGTCCACTCTTTTATGTATCTTCTATGTCTTCCGGTGATGAGTGTCATTGTTGGAAAAAAGTAAAAATCTTTAAAACACGTGCAAACCGCCGTAAATTTCGTGCGCTGTGGCACTAAAACGCAAACGTCAACAGCTGAGATTAAGGTGAGATTAACTAATTTGTAGGGAACTTTTGTTAGGAATTTTCTCACTGCTTCACTAATATTTGTACATGCACGAAGAGAAATGAATGTTATCATTTCGTTGCACTAAACCAGTGTTAAACTTTTATGCGGTGCTGATATCACAGATGGCACGTGCATTTAGGATGTATTGAAACTAATTTGTAGGGAACTTTTATTAGAAATTTTCTCACTGCTTCACTACTATTTGTACATGCACGAAGAGAAATGAATGCTATCACTTCGTTGCACTAAACCAATGTTAAACTTATGTGCGGTGCTGATATCACGGATGGCACGTGCATTTAGGATGTATTGAAACTAATTTGTAGGGAACTTTTATTAGGAATTTTCTCACTGCTTCACTAATATTTGTACATGCACGAAGAGAAATGAATGTTATCATTTCGTTGCACTAAACCAGTGTTAAACTTACGTGCGGTGCTTATATCACGGATGGCACGTGCATTTAGGATGTATTGAAACTAATTTGTAGGGAACCTTCATTAGGAATTTTTTCACTGCTTCACTAATATTTGTACATGCACGAAGAGAAATGAATGTTATCATTTTGTTGCACTAAACCAGTGTTAAACTTATTACTCAAGTTTTTTAGAACACGCTTATCCACGTTACCCCCTCTAAATTTCACATTGTAAGGATTATATTACTGTCTCTTTGTGTCGCCTAGAATATATTAGGAAACATTACAGATGTCAAAATATTGCGGGTGTCGTCGTTACTGAAGCGAAATCACATTGATGCATCTACCTTAAATGAGTTTTCTGATATGATGTAAAAATTATCTTTATAACACACGGGATAACATAGTACAAGCGTTTGTTGCTTGCTGTCTGCAGTATGTCACCATCATGCAAAGTAGCAATGCTTTCAATCAAGCTTTTTGCAAGTCACTTTAAGTTTTGCCGAGCGTACTGTTAAGGTGCCATTTGTCAGTATGCGTACCACAGTAGATGAAATTGGGCACGCCCGGCTGGTGCGCCCAAATGAGACTTAGTAGAAAGTAAGGAGCTCAATCCGTACCTCATTAAAAATACACAAAAGTAAATGCATGGATGTACTGACTGCCATTTTCTTTCTAAGAACTTAACTTGGCCTGTCTGTAGGGACGTAGCATTTAGGAAAACGGCTGCACGTCGTGATGTATGCACAGGTTCATCACCTTCCATGACCGTTCTTTGGCAGATAACTCTGCAGACATTCATTAACTAACCTTCACTAACATAGCGAAAAAATCAGTATTCATTTTCATGAAAACGAGTAATTTTCTGAGTTAGTGTAGTCCCAGCCTGTTTCTGCAACAGTTTTAAAAGAACATGACTTCGTTCACGGCGCGTCCTACCGTTTCCACCTCGCTAAATGGCGTGCAACTCATTTGCTTGTTTCAGACAGGAATCAGCTTAGAGATTGTAGCACTACGAATAAGCGTGCATGACAAACTGCGGCCTCTCTGAAGTTTGCTGTAAATTACTAGTTCTTTGAAAGGTTTAAATATTCTCGCGCTTATTTTACTTCTACGTGTATAAACGCGCAAAGCAGCAAATAAATTGTTTTAATCACCTATATTACCTTAATGTAAAGGTTTCACCATGTTCTCATATGCAGGATTTTTTTTTTGTTTTACAGGGTATAATATCTCAAACCTACTCAGGATTTGAGAGATGCCGTAGTGGAGGGCTTCGGATAATTTCGGCCACCTGGTGTTCTTTAATGCGCACTGACATCGCACAGCACACGGGTCTCTAGCATTTCGCCTCTATCAAATTAAGAGTATCATTCTTTTGTGGTTAGAGACATCATAACGCAGAATCTGAGCAGGAGGATCCAGGATGCCAAAGAGGTGTTGAAAAGGTTAGAAACAAATTTCGCCCCTCCAGGAGCTCGCGGGCTCAGCCTAAAATGAACGAATGTCTGTATTTCTGCCAGAGTATGACAGGAAGGGGCACTGCAATAGAATCTATGAGGACTTAAAACAAAACAAAAAAAAAGAAATATAAGCGCAGTATAAAGCTTATAAAAGTTTTATTAGGTGTTTTTTGTGGAATTTAAATGCCAGCGTCAACGTTTAGCGACTGGGTAGTTCGTTTTCACTGAGAGATCCGCGTGATATGAAAACCACAATTCTTCTGCGTTACTTGAGAGCAAGAAATACCCTTGTATTGACTGAGTCATGCGTGTGCAGTGGTCGATGACTCTCTTTCTATTTGGTTGCTACAGCTACTACCTGCAAGTTGCATGATGTTCTCACGTTGAAATCTTGTCTTATAATGCTTTCGGGAACCTCACTGCCGGTGCATTGCAATGACGAATAAACTTTGTAGGAGGTAAGTTTGAGCTCAGATTAGCCCGATGTCTGGCAAAAGCATTTTTTTCGGCATTTCCACCGTGAAAGACAAGCAAGGTGTTGTCGAAGACATTAGTACTAACAACAACGAGGTGCACACCAACGAGGAACGTTGCTGTCTTTTCATGTCCTGGTAAAGTATTTGCGTCACTTGCAGAAATAAGTGAGTTACAATCTCAGCGTGCTTTTTTCTTTGTCCCATTCAGACTAGCATGCACAGCCCCTGAAAGAGGGAAAGAATGCGCGTTCGACTCAGAATCGTTTAGAGCTTAGATTTATAGTATTAGAAATGCACTTTCTCAAATTCCGCTTATATTTTGTAAAGTGTGTCACTACAATTTGCACGTCACTGGTATTCGCGCAGAGCGGCATCCCTGCAGGACCGCTGTTAGCTTTTTCTTGTTCCTATAAATACGAAGTCTGCTTTGAACAGAGCTTTATCACAAATGAAATGTTAGCGAGTGAACCACAGCAATTGCTGAAGCTGCCAAAGTTAAGCCTGTCAGAACAGAAAAAGTGGTGCAGCGTCTCGTAAGTCATGTCTTCATTTCGGAGAAGCGTCAAACTACTGATGCAAATGGGTGGTTTCGCGTTTCTTGGTGTGGTGCCTACTCCGCTTTTTTGCTAAGAGATTTTATTATCCGAGAAGTGATAATAAACGGGAGGGGGGGGGGGTGGGAGTGCATGCCCCATAATCTTGTTTAACACAGTTTCCTTTCTTCCCTTTGTGCATTTGCGTACACAATAAAGCGTAGTTGTCAGATAGCCATCGCAGATGCGTTTTCTCTAATTCGGCCCATGTCTCCTCGCGCTTCGAGTGTTCCGGAGGATTACGCACTAGTCAGAACTTATACGCGGCCTGATTTGCAATTCTGGCGCTAAACAAATTGCGTCCGCAGAAGTGCAGCAAACATCTTCAAGTCTCTACACGTGCGCGTTAGGATGTGCTCTTTTTGCTTCCGATTCTTCTTTTAGTAGTAGCTGTTGTTGATGTGCAATTGGAAGTATTTGCATAAGTTGCACACTTCGATTCTATTTTCCTCTTCAGAAAATTGACGCCACTTTGTGTGCCCTAGCACTGACGAATGTCGCAGCGCCCTTACTTCGCTCCGTCTGGATCCGGTCATTGGTCCTCTAGTTTCTTTTGTCCTGCCCCTTTGAGGGCACGACAAACATTTCCTCTGTCGCTCTCGCAATGCTGCGCCGAGATTCGTTAGCACTAGAATATCCCCGGCTTCGTAATTGACTTGGGCACGTTTCGCACGATTGGCTGCGCGCTCACAGGAAGTACAGACACAAGCGCCGGCTTATTAGGGTGACTGCCCCGAATGAATGCTGTCCGTAATACAATTCCAGGAATATGGTCTTTACTGAACTTATGGCTTCTGCTTTGTAGCCTGTGAGTTAAGTTGCAATGAGGATGCGGGACATCTGAATGCGTTCAAGATTTTCAAATTTTCTATTTTGCTTTTTACAACAGGGTGAATTCGCATCCCTCCGATTTCTACGGATGCCTGAACTGACATCGCTTCTTTTATGCATTTACAAGATCAGTCGCAATTAAAAAGATAATGTTGCATCGTTCTTGTGGAGACTCTGTGTAGAAGAAGCAGCGAAGTGGTGCACTTTTATGCTGCTCCTCGACACTCAATAAACAAGGAAACAAGCTATTAGACAGGAACACTGACAGCTACTCTGCGCTGAGTGACGGTGCTTGTTCAGGAAATCTAGCACCCGCTACGTCTGGTGTGTGCGTACAGATCGCTTGATATGCTAAGAAGACGGATCACATAAGAATAGGTCATACAACGTGACATCATTATCACATGCATCTGTGACCTTTATATATTGCTACTTAAAAGGGACATAATCTTTGGATATTAGAAAATAACAGTGAAGTGTGGGGGGTGGGGGGAGGAAACTGATGGAATATATATGAAAAATATTAATTTTGAACGTTTATTTTGGATAAGATACTTTTAGAATAATTTGCTATAAATGATAATCGGAACCTAAAACCTGTGCGTGTAGAGGTCCTGGGCAGTTTTTATGATTACCTTGCGGTTGTCTTTGCTTCCACTGTACGTTTAATATTCACAATTATAGCTCACGGATTTCTTTTGAACTAAACACCACCATAAAAGAAAGTAACATTGCTTTATTCTTTGCTGGGCTTCAGTGGCTGCTGGGTTCTTTCGCATATACAATACTTAGTTGACTTTTATTCCAAGCTCATTGCGAACTATATATTATTGTGTATTTGACGTAGCAATCACACGTAGAAAAATACCGTAACGGGCAGCCCTGTGCCCAAGTCGATGGGTTCAGGGCAGTGAAAAACTATCTCTTGTTTCGTTCGAATAGCGCGGAATTTTTTCAATTCTTGGAGAGAAAAATAACAATATATTACTTCGTAATATCAATCATTTATGGGAGATGCATAGACCTGGTAATGTTGATACATTACGGATTCAGAACAACGTCTGAGTTGAGCGCCACTTGGAGCTCCTAGTGTGCAGTGTCTATCTGTAAAGAACCATTTCATACCCTAAAGCATATATATAGTTTCCATCACAATATGAAGAGACATAACGCCCACACGACTTTCTTCAATGGTGACAGCAGGTTTTGTAATATTTGCGTTTTGTACAGTGGGACCTTTCATTTGAATAAATCATTCCTGCCGTGATTCAGCGTTTTCCTCGCGCCAGAGCTTAGTTGCAGCGGCGGACACATGCTGTCCTAACAAAGCGGCGCGCGAAAGGTCCAGCAAGGCGTGGTTCATTAACAGAGACGCGGACTCAAACGAGGCCCGTAAGTCATGCTGAGCTGCGCAAAATATTGCCCAGTTCATTCCGCAAACTTACAAGCCGCACGGGGCGCGCTGATTGCGACGCCGCTGGCTCCTTTGTGCTCGCGCAGCAGTCTGAAGGGAATTCTAATGAAGTGCGTCGCCTGAGCCTCGCGGGTCGAGCTCAGACTCTCTCTCTCTCACGCCTTCCCTCACTCTGTCTTCAGCGTGTGCATTCGTTTCACTAAGAAACGTTGATAAAGAGGTGCGGAGGAGAAAGGAGGTGGCACTGTTTGGTATTAGTTATGCGGCGCTTAAGAGCGTCGGCCGCTAAGAAATTGCATCCATTGCTAATTCAGCGGATACAGCACGCTTGAGTTCCAACCCGTTGACGCAGCAATGCATTGAGTGCAAGCGGACAATGTGATTTCAAGCCGGGACGGGGCTATCAGCGGCGGGCCGTCGCTGCCCAATTGAAGGAGTTCTTCGCACCAGCGAGGTTCTCTGTGAGGTTGTCCTCGAGATCATATCAGTGCGTTTCCGTCACTATGCGCTGGACTTTTGGAAGGCACTTTTGCAACGAAGGTGTTCTCTTAAGAAGCAAAGGCCAGGCTAAGTCTTTCTTAATCGATTGATTCAGGGCAAGTAAGATATGCACGATAAGCTAAGTCTGAAGTGAAGCAATGAAAATTTGATACGTGTAAAGTAGCGTGACTACAGGCGTGAAATGAAGTAGGACGCAAATAATTTGCCCTGGTAACACACGTTTAGAAGGCTGCAGGCGAATTATGATTAAGGCCATTAAATTGCGGAACTTATGTAAACAGGTTCCTTAATGCTCTGTTCTCTAACCGAAAGCAAATCTTAAGCAGAGCGACACTTAATGTGCGAGTTTAAGCGCAAGTTGAAATGTCGTAAAATAAACTACCACTGTCATGTAGCTCAGCTCAGTCATCTGGATTGATGTGACAGAAGTTTCGACAAGCGGAAAGCGCATCTTTTTATCATTGAGCGGTGAATACGAATACAAGCGACATCCGTAGCAATCTCTGCAGACGGCATTGTATGGAGACGCAGGGAGTGGGGTATTAGACCGTATCAAAAGTACACGTCCTATTTTTTTGTTCACACAGTCGATGGGAAGAATTTTCTTCCATGGAGTTATCCGCAACGTTGTCAATAAGAGTGGCTGTACCATTATGAGCGGCGTTTTTTTCAATCAACTACGAGCAGACGGAAGTGGTTTGGATTAGTCTGGTTTAGTTTGGTTTAACGTCTCAAAGCGACTCAGGCTATGAGGGACGCCATAGGGAAGGGCTCCGGAAATTTAGACCAACTGGGGTTCTTTAACGTGCACGCACTGGCATCACAAGGTAATGTGCAAACGCTGGTAGGTGAACCATATATTAGAACAAAAACAAGTGGTTTTGCTTTACATTGCATTAGTGTTACAGGCTATAGGCAGAGAATTTTTGGGCCGCCGCGGTGACTGAGTGGTTATGGCGCTCGGTTGCTGGCCCGAAAGACGCGGGCTCGATCTCGGCCGCGGCGGTCGAATTTAGATGCTGGCGAAATTCTAGATGCCCGTGTACTGTGCGATGTCAGTGCACGTTGAAGAACCCCATGTGGTCGAAATTTCCGGAGCTCTTCACTACGGCGTCTCTCATAGCCTGAGTAGCGTTGGGACGTTAAACCCCCTTAAAAGAGAACATTTTTGGCACTTCTTTTGCTGGTGCAGAGAACGTTCACTCACTGACTAGCCAAAGAACGTACTTGAATGCCTAAAACTCTGTTTGGTCTATTGGTTTATGAGGTTTAACGTCCCAAAGCTACTCAGAATATGAGGGACGCCGTGGTGAAGGGCTCCCGAAATTTCGACCACCTGGGGTTCTTTAACGTGCACTGACCTCGCACAGTACACGGGCCCTTAGAATTTCGCCTCCATCGAAATTCAACCACCGCGGCCGGGATCAGACCTACGTCCTTCGGGTCAGCAGCCGAGCGTCATAACCACTGAGCCACCGCGGCGACACCTAAAACACACTTGATAGTTTTATCAAGTGAGTTTTAGGTGCAGTCGCAGTGGCTCAACTCACTTGATATTTGTATTCACCGTGCCTTACCGTTTCTGAAGGATAATTATTATTTTTAATTCCTGGTACATTTAGATGGCGTAAAATAGGAGTAGTTCTGGTAATAGAGAGAAATTATTGAGCTTATGTTTAGTGTACCTAGACTGCTTCAGTACTTTTACTTGTGATTAATTATCTCCGTAAGTTTGACATAGGGACCGATGTTGCCGCTAGTGGCGCCGCTGACCATATAAGGGCATGGGAGTGGCGCCAGCACTGACGCTTTATGAAATGTGCACGTCGCAGCTGTGACCATTTATGACGTTTCTCGAGCGAGATTGCATTCAAGGTTTTTGTGTAGAACTTAATGGGAAAATGCAAAAGGGAAATCTTTTGGCCGCTACAAGCGGATGTTATTTCTCTGAGGCGATATAGCGGTAGCATGATAAGGTGTTTCTTCCCCTATTAATAAGCAGAAAGTCAGCATTTCGGCATCTAATTATCTATTAAGATTTCGCTTGCATTTCGCCAAATGATACACCAGAACCGATAGCCGTGTGGAATGAGAAGGCAAAGTGTCCCGAAAAAAAAAATGGCCAGGCTTGGCTTGGTTAAGCCAAGAATGCGTTGCATATCCCGGCGAAGGAGCGCAGCTCTTTTATACATATGCCATGACGTCAATCATAGCGCAGCGCCCCTAGCGGGAGGAGCGGGAGTCAGGTGGTGGCTGCGGCCGCGCGCGACCGCGCCAGTTGGGGCCCAACTTTTCCTTCGTGACGTCACGCGCCGGCGCAGCGCCCCTAGCGGGAGGAGCTGGAGTTAGGTGGTGGCTGCGGCCGCGCGCGACCGCGCGAGTTGTGGCCCAGCTTTCCCTCCGTGAAGTCACGCGCCGGCGCAGCGCCCCTAGCGGGAGGAGCGGGAGTCAGGTGGTGGCTGCGGCCGCGCGCGACCGCGCGAGTTGGGGCCCAGCTTTTCCTCCGGCTGTCGTGACGTCACGTCACGTGGTTGCGCTAAAGGTCAATGGTGGCTGCCCGGCCGCGCCCAAGGGCTGAACTGAGTGATTGCAATATGCAACGCATAATAGTGTAAACGTTAAGATGCTTTCAGAAATACCGGGCTAAAATTTCGCGCCTGCCTGATGATGCAGCGAAGGACAACGCACGCAAACAATATGCAAGCATCTGGCATAACTTTATGCGGCGCTGAAGGAGGGTGGTCGTCACATGTTCACACGCATATCGTGCTTTTCGTCCCGTAACGCTGGTCTTGTAGAGACACATGAAGCAGAGCGTAATTTCTCACTTTCTTGCATTGATGCGCTGTTGAAGAACTTCGACACAAACCGAAAAACAGCACAGAACATGGATGCGCGACCGTGTTCATCATAGCATTCGTCTTAAGGAACCCAAGGCTTCCCCGAGCACAGCTTGTGTTTTGTATACATCGTGGCGCATTTCCCGGATGCTTTAGAAATATTATTTAGAGCTGAGCTGAAGCGCCCGAGCTCTTACACAATAATACACCAATACCATAATATATGAATACCATAATATACCAATAAAGCCATAATCTATTAGGTGGCGCAAGCTACTTATTTTCGCCTCATACGAGTGTGCACTAGATGTATGCAAGCTACAAACTCCCGTCACATGTCGATGGCGATCACTTTCAAATAATTTCAGCGCGCAGGAATATTTTATTGAACAGATGCAAATTATAAACGAAAGGTTCGAGTTGAGCCTTCCTGCCCTGCCAGTCACCAAACATGATGTGGCGACCGGTGTAATGCACCACGCCCGGTTTCCTTCAAGGTGACTCCGCGGTGACACTTGACAACCTTTGTGAACTTCGCATTCTCGTTTCGTGCGTACGAGTTTTGACATCGTCATAGAATATCCGTTTTAAAGAGAGAATACAATGATGCCAGCCGCATTTATATCAACTGCCCAAATTTGCCAGTGAGCTGTCATTTCATCATCAGCTTTGTGGACTCAATTTGTGGAGTCAACTTTTGCTGGCACTGGACGCCGTATTGTCCCCAGATTGTGCGGAGCGTTATGTGTTCAGCAACACTCAGTATTTTTCAGGAAGACAGGTGTGCATAGTTTCAGAAAACTCGCACTCATCAGTGCCTCTCCTAGATGCACGGAACTCTGCGTAACATTTGATTAGCAACAGCATTTGCAACAGTCGCGGTGTAGGAGAGAATAGTACGAAAGACCTGCTTTGTGTCCTGATTTTTATTGTCAGCCGAGTGCTCTCTAAGACGTTTTGGGCGTTTTCGTTCATTTATATTAGCCGAGCTTTTGAGTTTTGGTTCAAAAAATACGCGGCGAACCAGTCGAATAACCATAGTATGGCGTTCATGTTTAGCTTCAATATCTCGCCCTAACAAATGATAGGAGTGTCTTGGCCAACCCATTCGTCAATGCGAACGATGCCACTCACGTCGAAGTATTTTTGTTCAGACACGTCCATGCGGGAAGCTCAAAGGAGAACACCGATTTTACTACCGATGTATGGCCCAGTTCGACTTTTCGCGCCTTCTGGTGTCACTAAAGAAAAATGCCTTTTCTTTCCTTCCTTTTTGTAATAGAGAAAGGCGGGCCAGTTGGTGACTAGTAGTAGAATGCATCTTGAAACTGAGCAAAAAGACAAGGGACGAGGGTTCCGCGAGACCACAATCTTGAGAAAGTTCGCGTCTAAACTAAGTAGAAAAGTGTACGAGGTCTACCGTATTAAGAAGGAATCCGGCTCGTGTGTCAGCAAAACCTCGGTAAACTTGTCTGATAAAGAGTTTTCATATCTAGATAGCATGATGTCCCGTACACGCCTGCGCACCAGTGTTACGCGATGATCGTTTCTATTACAGTGTGATTGCGATGATTGTATAAATGTGACGCGCCGTTGTAATAACCAGTTGAAGTTCCGCGCTCTGTCCTTTTGGTTTCCTCGTCTCTTGTCTTTTTGCGTGGTTTCAAGATGCATTCTACTTTTTAGCCGTAATGGCAGCCATGTACACAGCAGGGATTCGGCATCCGTCGCAGCAGTCGCACACAAAATACTAGTCACAGGCCGCCGTGTAAACTCACAGAACTACGCGCCATATTGTTGCGACATCACCCACAGGAGCGGCCGCCTCCCTTGTCGTCTGTTCGGGGGCCTTGTACAATAGCTATCACCGCGGCGCGGTCGCCCATGGCAGCGTACAAAACTTTCCTATAGCGTTACGGCGAAGCTTCAGGACCAGTAAAAATACCCAAGGACTCTGCTGTAACGTTCAGGTTTTGACGTTTCAAGATTCAATTTTTGTAGCGAGAGCGGCACCCCTTGAGCTCCGTGGCCACCCCTGGTCACGTGGTTGATCACGTCGTGGTGCGGAGCAGCTGCTGCTGCCGATGGCGTGGCGCGCCGGCGAAACCGAGCTGCAATAGCTGTGCGCATGCGCCGTGTCAAGTGGGCGGAGGGGGGTGGGGTGGAGAGGGGGAGAGAGTGAATCCACGTCCAGGGACGAGGATGAAGAAGGAGCGCCCTACGAAAAGGAGCGGCGAAAGACTGACTTTGCAATTCGACTGAGCGAGTTCTACGCGGCCAGATGTAGCTCTCGCGTCACTCCAGGTTTAACCAGAGCTAAACCACAAACAATTTTGCTTTCTCTAGGAGAGAACATGCTGGTGCGTGAGATACAATGCACCTGCCGAGAAAGAAAGTGAAACATGGTCTTGGTTAGCTGTAACGAGTTTAAGAAGGATTTTTCTATAGTGCAGGCCGGGTTACCAACGCAGTAGGAAGCTGTTCCCGTTTTCGCGTGTAGAATGTGTATTCTGAGCATCACTATTCGCAGTGCGGGAACAGAGAGTAGCAAGATAAAGGCACGAGTTCCATGGTCTTGAAATGAAGCTACAGCAAGAAAAAAAAAGGCAGGCTGAGGAAGGCGCCATGAAAGTTTCAGGTGATACAAAGTGAGGCCCGTGTACTGTTCAATGTCGGTGCACGTTAAAGAACACCAGGTGGTCGAACTTTCCGCAGCCTTTCACTACAGACAGCGTCCCTCATAGCCTGAGTCGCTTTGGGACGTTAAACCTCCAAAAAAAAAAACCAAAGCGAGCTGACCCATGCCGACATCCCAGAGCAAGACTCCGGGAACGGTGTTGCGCATAACGAGGAGTCACGATACGACATGTGAAAGAAGCAGACAGTGGAGTTAGAGAAGCTTTTAAGCAGCTTTGATTGCGAACTAAGATACGGACTACAAGTTAAAGGATTAGCATGGGCTGGTAGCAGTAGAAGAATCAATGACTGGTGCTCTCAGCCCAGCAATAAAAAGGAGGACAGTGCACACGACAAGGGCACAAGTCGACAAGAAAAAATACTGGTTGCATGAGAGATCTCGAGAGATCTCGAGATCTCCAGAGGCCTTCGTAGAAAGGGGAAATAATTAGGTCGACAGCTAGGGAGGGACAAATGGTGTGTAGCACGTGCCATAGCAGGGCAGTGGCGCATCGCTTAACTGCAGCACCACTGCACCAGGAGGGGCACGGGAACTCCCAGGGATCTATGAGTGTAAAATAGAGAATGACCGATTCTGCCTATATGGGCATTAACCCGTTATCGATATCTAAGAAGTGAACACCGGAACCGAAGTGGAAACCAAGTGCTCGCGCACCTCATTCTCATTTGGCCTAGCTACACAAATCGACCGTCTTTTTTTCTCTTTAACTCCCAGCTTTTCAACAACCATTACGGTGTGCTTGAGGTGACAACCTAGATTTAAGACATTTACTACGCCTTTATTTTCAACAAAATACAGTCTCGTTTCCAGTCTAGCCTTTTTTTCCCCATCATTCAACGTTATAGGAAATCTCCTTCATTTGAAATAGGAAGAAATTTATACAAGACAGCACCAAAGTCCTGTTAATAAATTTACAGAAAGCTTAGTGAAATATCAGAAAAGGCACCTGAATTTCGTTAGTATTAAACAAATTATCCTAATGAAATATCTGGTGTAAATGGTTAAATATCATCGACCAACGGGTGGCAAATAGAGCTCGAAAACAGTCTCTCAAACTTCATCGTTTAAAGACACTTCCACCGTGGTCCTATTGCCAGCTCACTGACAATCGCCCCACTGTTTCCCCGTCGGTATCAGCAGCGTATCTGCCTGAAAGGTGCATATTATACACGGATGCATCTCATTCTGCAGAGAGGGGAGTTACTGCTGTGTATAGTCCATCTCATCCGCATCTCAACTCTCGCGCAACGTATACTGCGGATACGTGCACTCCCGTGGCATTGGAACTTCAAGCCATTTACAATGCTATTGCTTCCCTTCCACTCATTCCAACATTCAATACAGTTCACATTTACACCGACTCCCGCGCCGCCCTTAAACAGCTGAAGGCTGTTCGACGAACGTTCCAGATTTCACAATCTATTCATGTGCTCTGCGCAAAGTATCCATGTACTGTGCGCATACACTGGATTCGCGGCCATGTCCAGGATCCACATAACATTCAAGCGGATGCTATGACTCATCTTCATACATTAGACGATCCGCCACCTTCCCCTCTTCCCCCAGATCCGTTCCTGTCCCACGTTTCCGATTCCGAAGTTCTGCGCCAGCGAACACGCGCTCTAATTCCTCCGTGTTCGCACCCTCTCCCCCGTAGTCTTACTCGGCAGGAGGAGGTATCCGTGCGCCGGATTCGGGCAGGGGCGGCTCTGACACCATCTGTCCGTCATTGGTGGCGTGCCAAAGATCTGCCACTACCTGACAGGTGCCCTCACTGTGGCGCTGCACCGGACATATGTGATGTGCGGCACTTGTTGTGGACGTGCCCAGCGACGGCTGCTATCAGAAAACGGCTCCTCAGGGAGGTGGGCCTGCGGTGGAACCGCGAAAGTGACTTCGTGAAGTGGACAATGGACAACCGTTTCATTAACAACCTCTGCGACTACCTCAGCGCAAAGGTTCTTCACTCCTTCTTTTAACTTTCAATCCCGTGCATTCCTTCCCCCCTTTCCTTTTTCAACTTATGCCTCATGGCACACTTCTCGAATAAAAAAAAATATAACAGGAGCTGCTTTGCAACAACTTGACGTATGACTGTCTGGAGGGTACAGAAAGCTCAAGAACCACGAACCGAAACTAAAGAAACGAAGACATTTACGCAAACATAACATTGCTGTTATGTCCTCCAGTAATGTTAGTTCTAGCCAAGCTCCTAGCGACTGTAACGCCATTTACTTATTTCCATGGTGAATAGGCTTCGCTGTATGTCTCTTCCCTCAGCCTCGCCGCAACTGCCACCCAGGACAGCCTCACGGGCTTTTCTTATTCGTCGTTGTTCTATACATCTCCAGCAAGAGCGCACCGCGCCAGGCATTATTCGGCTTGGCTTCTTTTGTTTCTTGTGGGCAGTGGTTCAGACCCAACTTGGGCTATCTTCCTTAGGAGCCAGTATGGTACGCCACGGGAGCGAGCCTAAAAGGCGCGCTGTGGATGGCGTTTCTCTTGTTCCTTGCAGGGGACAAGAGCAGCGGAGCGGGCGATGGAAAAACGTTTCCTCACTCTAGGAGGAAGCGTATGGCCTGGGACAAGATTGGAATGCTGGAATAGGAAGGAGAAAGGCGGGTATGTCTTCTCGCATGGGTGCTCCGGGCTCCGTTTTCCTATTTGCGCGCCTCGATGTTCAAGGTGTACGTGTCTGAGCCAGAGCGTCTACGCTGGGCCGAGCCCATCTTTTATTCTGGTGGGCATGCGGATGTGTGCGCTTTTATATCAACTGCTGCACGCATTATGGTTTTCCTGCACGCGTGCTTGCGTATGCGTTGCATTTGTGTCCGTGAGTGGCCGTGTCGGGGGAAGAAAAGCCATAGAGGCTGAACATTTCTTGGTGTGGTCATGCCATCGTCGTGGTGCCGCGTTACTTTGTTCAGCTGCTTTAATTTTTTTCCTGCGCGTCCGTTCGTGTGGTCTGGCAGGAGGAGGTTCACTGGAGCTGATCCGAAGCGGGATTCTGCGGTTTGTCAAAAAGACAGGGAACAGAGTTCTACTAAAACGCCATTCTGCTTTTGTCGTTCAGAGGAAAGAAAAAACTTGCTTCCTTGAAGTTTTGACAGCCGGACGGTTCTCGGCGGAAATCACAATATATCTGTATCGGAAGATTTTCGGGTGAATTTTACGAGAAAGATTCGTTTTTTATTCATAATGTCTCTAACATTACGTAGCATTACAGGTCCTTCCTTATATCATGTCACTAACAGAATCCTTAACCCTCTGTTTTCATTTTTGGGTCGACACGCCACTCGTGCTAAACATAATTTGTGTTCGCTTTGCCGCTTCGTATACTCACGATGTCTGTTGAAACTTTGCCGTCTTGTCACGCTGTTGTAGAAGGTGAAGCTTTGCAGAGAAAGTAATGCGCAAGTGCCGACGCGTGAATAAATTTCAAGTTGGCTACAGCTTTTCCATCGGCTTTTCAGCAGTGCATCTCATTCCGTATGGGCGATGCGATGTCAAGTGTAGGAAAAAACAATGCAATAAAAGCGGCACTAATTCACACGACTCGAAAAAGAGAAGAAATTCACATTAGAAGCGTTTGTGAATCGTCAGAACTGTTCGTTGCATATCATCAGATTTACCAGCAGTATACGAAACAGAAGCTTCGCGGGCGATTTTCGAGTAGCACAAGAAAATCTCTAAAATCATTAATGAAATATATTAATAAACCACAAGTGTTGTGTTCAATTATAACTCGTTTGTATCATTCATATTTTTTTTGACACTAACGAGCTCCCAAATCAAAATCTTGAAAATTTTAAATACTCGTGCTAACTTCAGAGGGAAGGGAAAGAGGAAAATAATTTCGCTATTCACCTAGTTCTTTTATATATTCCATTTCTGATGACCACGCATTTACGACTAGGATGAGTACCGTCTTCAAGAAGGCATAATTTATTTGTACAGCATTTCCTTGCTTAGAGATTGTTCATCACTTTTGATATGTTTTCTAGACGCATTTAACACTTGTCGCAAAACAAAAGTGATTTACATTCAAGAGCATCGCATATGGTCTCTGAAACATTGCCATGACTTTTGAAACGCTTTATTGGAATGAAGGCGCGCAGTCCAATTTTTATTTTCGGAAGGGTTTAAGCTTTTCTGGCTTTTTTTTTAACATAGGCTCTTCTATTGCCCTTTGAGCTCCGAATCACGGGCCCCAAAATGCATCCCAGATTAAAGCATGAAAAGTTTAAAAGCAAAGGTTCTCTATTCTCGAGAATAGCCTCACCTTATATTACATACACGAGCCCATATTGCTGCCACGAACGCTACGCCTTTATGCCATCACCCGATGCAGTTTCTAGGCATTATTCTGACCCATTTCTTAGTCTGATACGGAGTTTTTGCAATAGCGCACTCCCGAAGCGCTTATTTGTATGATACGTGCTTTGTCAAATTGGTCAATTCATTGTCAAATATGCGGCGGAAATTATGACTACCCTAGCAGCGCTTCACTTAACCTGAGATAGTATGGCTGTTTTCTCCGTACCTATGCGGTTAGGAACACTAGAGCCAGCAGGGCAATGAAGGCGGGTCCACCATCATAAAAATGTAGCGTTAAAATGTTCGTGTTTTGGGGCCTTTCTAGACTGACAACAGCAATGTGTATGTACAATACATGGCTACATGGCTCGGGCACCACTTCGGGCTTAATGTTTTCTACAGAATAGGCGCACAGCAGCTAATCTCAAGGTACACTCTAACCGTTAATGAGCACATATTGGAGTAAAAAGATAGTAAGCTCTCTTGTAGCGCACTCTCTTTTACTATAAGGATATTGTGCCTTAGCGCTGCGATAGATCTCCAGCACTAAAAATATAGAACACTTACGGTTGGCAACTGAAAAAAAAACTCCCTCTTTAGAGCATATATCGTTCTAGCAGTTGCGAAGTTCCTAACAGCGGTTTTAATCTCCTCTCTTTCGCGAACCTGGAAAACTCAAGTGCCGCATTTAAAAGCCTCCTTCCAGTGTTAACTGCATCGGGTTACTATGCTTTGCGGGGGAATATGCGTGCTCTTTCAAGGGTACGTTTTCTGTGTATTCAATACAAATCTTCCCTGGGAGTTGGGCACTGCATACACTTCCCATAAAAAGGAATGCGCTTGAGGACAGCACACTCCCTTTTTACTCCATATCGGATAATTTGGGTGAACCAAGCAGCCTGATATGACCGTGAGAAAACTATGGCTTCTGAGTTTTTATTACCAAAAGTAATAATTTGAAAGTTCTTGCCGTTTGGGAAAAAAGAAAAGAAATGCATTGTTTATGACAAACCAAGCGCCGCATGCAGATGCACTTATATGATTTTCTGTTTCGCTATAACGTAGTCAAGGCTTTGGTAGACGTGAAGGGCCTGATCACGACGGTCTCGTAACTGTTGCCGGAACCGGTGTTTGCACACGTTGCACCAGACATGTTTTATTCATTTTGGCATATTACTCAAGAATCACGTTATATGCACGGTGTTAAGCCGGTTTGCATCTGTCTCGCGTTCAGAGCTGCAGAGCCTAGTTTATGTGGTAAATTCATTGGCGGAAACAATCGTGAATGTTCGTTAACAAGGCTCTTGTATATCACAGAGTAAGAGCGCACCAGAGTCTCTGAATGGGCATCAGGTCACAAAGAAAAGAAATGCATGCACAAGTATTTCAGGTAGGTAAAAGCGATTGACATTCCTGCTCCTGTACTTAACGTGCCAGTTGCAAATCTCTATGCTTCTCAGGAGCTAATGTATTAAACATATTAGGTGATATATATATATATATATATATATATATATATATATATATATATATATATATATATATATATATATATATATATATATATATATATATATATATATATATATATATATAAGTAGGCTGAAAAATGTTTTGGACGGGAAACTGAAAAAGTAGACGACGATTTCTGCTAAGAAAGCAATATATGCGCATAATCAGTGGTAATCCGGCTCTGTGCGCCGCAAATTCCGAGCTCGTATTCAATGAAGGCGTGTAATGAATAACAAGATAAAATAAGCTCTCAGTTATTTTTGAACTGTGGTGTTTATTTCAGTTACAAATTACAAATTTTCTTCTATATAATATTATACTTTGCCGCACGTTCTTAATTGCTGCGTTTACAACATAACTTTCTCTGACTTGTAGTGCTTTGTTTTATGTATTGATGTAGATTTGCAAGGGTACAGATGATACATTTTACTGATATCCTTAGAAACTGATGAAGACTTCTAGAGAGCTCCTTGCGAAACGCGAAGCCTATGACTGAGAACGCTGCAGAAAATGCAGACAAAGACAATGCGGAAAAAAATATAAAAATGTCAATGGAAAGAAAGGAAAAGAAGCTGAGCGCATAACAGCACGCCGGAAACACTAATGCTTCTACATTCGCTTACGGCGAATGCACTTTATTACAGGGATTCAGAAACTGACACATTAAAACATGCTACATAATATAATAGTATCCATGGCCAAATTAGCACTATGTGTCACCTCTGAACACATTGTCACCTTTACTGTGGCAGCGATGTTCTAAGCCCTATTCGGTTGGCGTCGTAGCCAACCAGTGACCACCCTTCAATTTGCTTGGGTGCGGCGTGACCCACCACTGAAGCACTTGCGAAGCTTTTTTGAGCCGCCAACAGATGGCAGTAGAGATCTTGCACGTGCGCTTTTCGCGGGCTCTTTGAAAAATTTGAGCTGTCACACGGTTTCATCGCGTGAATCACCACACCTGGCCGTACAGCTTTCATATGCGACGTGACCTACTGGGTACGCACAAAACAGCGAACGTGATAAGCACGCCACCGTGTTTGCTTCCGGCATGTTAACTGTGGAAAGTTTTGCATTTCCAGCTTAGCATATTTTTTGAGGTTGAGGTAAGGTCTTGTCTTAACAGCTCCGGAGATTTGAAGTGTCCGGGTTCCACAAGAATCACTTTCTCTAAACCAAAGTGAATTCTGATGGCCGACCCATTTTAGACCGTCTTTTGTGCTAGATGAGGCGCAACCTTGTCCAAAAATGTTGAGATGGCCTAGTCAGTACGGATCGATTAGTGAACAAACGCACCTCACAAGACAAGACTAAGAAGAAGCGACAAACACGACGCTGTGTTTCGCTTCTTGTTTTTAGTCTCGTCTTGTGCGCCGTATACTTTCTTAATTTACGTAATGTGCCCGTTTTCCAGGAAAGCTGTATCTGCTCACATTGTAAAGTAAGGCCGCGCAGGAATATCTGCCGCGTGACATTGAGCGAGAGAGCCAGCACGTCGTTGTGCTGCGTGCGTCAAGTCTACGTGGCTCGTAGCATGTGGTTCGTGAGCAGACAAGGCAGTGAATAAATTACTGTAATAAAAGTACAGTAGTATAAAAAATTTCTCTCGAAATGTAATGTGATGAATTACCTGCCTGGTCTCGTGATTAGTAATGCAACGAAATATATCAGGACACTATTCTGAGAAAAGCGGTGGTTTGGGTTTGTTTCGTGGGGCACGGTCTTATGGGAAATGGAGCAAAGTCATAAAATTGAGAGCAAAGACGATGGCAGGTAGAACACTATTCCAGTAAACGTCATCTATTTATTTTTAAATTCTTAGTGCTATCATGAGTGTCCTAACCACTTCTAAATTACTTTCATTGAAAACCTCGCTGCTTTCTACGCCGGCAACGCCGGGAAATATTGTCGACGTCCACTTCGGAGCTTAGTTGCCTTTGTGACACAATAGACTAAGAAACTTGAAATCAATGTGGAAACTGCTAGAAGTGTACTTCTTTTTATGCGCGAAAGCAAAATTTAAAGTAACTTTAATATCATTGCATTACTTTAGGAAGTAATTGCATGCCGTGTCCTTGCTTTTGCAAAACAATAATATTGGTGCAATTTAGTTACGCTCATGGTATTTTGCGAAACGTAATAGCAAGGTAATTAAACTACTTTTTAAACGTAATTTTTAGATGTACGCTCTTGAGCACACCGTCACTCAGGCTCCCTCTACCATGGCAAATAATATGGATCGCCCGAGATAGATATCCGAAGGACATCGTGACATCGCCACGAACGTGAGCGCGAACGACTACACATTCAGATGTGGAGTTCTCCGCCTCAGTGAGTTCTCAGTGAAGTCCAGCAAAAGCGTCAACAGCAAAAGGAATTTTACGCGCGAGCTTAAGTTGCCGAGAAGATGAGACAATGGCGCCGGGATCAGAAAGTGCGTGCCAGCGCACCCAAAGCCGCCAGCAGCGAGAAATTGGCGAGCCACCATTTTTTCGCTCGGCGTTTACAGCGTCAGTTCAAAGGCAACCCGTCCGGCTTGCTCCTAAGGGTCATCTGTACGCCTAACCGCCTTCTTCATCAGTGTTGCAGTCAAGCTTTCTGACGCGAATAGATAGGGCGGACATTCGCAGTATTTTTGACGCTTCCGCCCGGTAATTTTCACAAGAGGAGTGTGCACAAAATTCGCTTTATCAAGGACACTTGCAGGTGGGTTACAGAGACCAGAATATTTTGCCCCCACACACAGGCTGCGAGTGCGCTATTACTCTCAACCCCAGGAGCCGCCTGTCGGCGCGCTTGGCCCGGTGGACTGTTTCTGTTTTTGTGTCGACGCATGTTTTTGTGGACGTGCTCTTCACGTATGCCGTTGATGCGCTCTACCACCTAACATAACGGACACCCTTTTGCCAAAACTAACCGAGCAGCGGTGTTCGCTTCTCAGCCGTATTGTGGAGCCCTTAGGCACTCCTAAGGACCAAAAGTACCGAAAGGTGGAGACAAGGGCTCTCCTTAACATTACGCAGATTTAGAGCTCAAGGATATGCCGTAAGGGCCATGCTACACGGCTGAGAAGCTAAACCCGTTGATCGGTTACTTTTGGCAGAGATGGTACGTGTTTGCTGTGCACCTCTGCTCACATTTTCTCTATAACAGAGACAATTACAGTCATTTGACGCGCACTGTTCCTCGTTGACGTGATGCCCGACAGTAGTCGACTAGGCAGGATACGAAGTGGAAACTGGCATTTTCAAGCCGAGTTCTGCGTGTGCTGTTGCTTATGCCAAATGCGTGTCTGCTTTTTAATATGACGGCGGTAAGGCGTGCGAAAATTTGTGGATTGGTCGAAAAGGAACGGATGTCGCGCGTGGAGCGACGGATTTGAAAAGTGATTAAGGTATCACACAAACTCTGAATATAATGTTGCAACATGACAAAAACCTCATTATAACGTTCAAGAATGTAAATTAAGTGCAGTTGAAAAGAAAGCTGGGTGAGTTGGGAACCGAGCCCATGCCCCTTGGATCCGGAGTCAGACACGCTACCTCTAAGTCAGAGAGCCATGTTCGTTCGCCTTGTGTGTATAAAGGGATGCTTTTTTTTACATTTTTTTCCACTGTGATCTAGTACCACGACGGAAACGAAGCGCGAGTGCGTGATACATGCCGGGGCAATTAACATTAATAGAAAATTAAACATTATTATAACGAATTGAGTTAATGCTGCGAATTGGGTGTCTTAGTACGTACCTGAGAAATAATGACAGCAGCGCACAAAACAGGACAACGGATGGAGAGTAGACAAGGACGAGTCCATCTCTACACTCTGTCCGTTGTTCCCTTTTGAGCGCTGCTGTTATTTCTAAAGCATGGATTACATATGGTAACGCAAATACCTGCTCCAACCCAAATGTGCAGTGGAAATACGCTCTGCAATGTTTTCCAGTGGCGGATATTATTCAGTCGCGGAGCTATCGCAGTCCCGCAGTCTACAAACAATCGCGCGCACCGTGATGCGCCAGCTGGCAGAAAATGACCACGCTGGAGAACGGCCCTGGATTGCGGTCTACTTATACTGGCTGCAAATTAGTGAGGCAGTCACAATGTCGATGCGTACCAGCAGAATTGTGCCCTCTTTTGGATGCAAGGGGTGTTCGAAAGCTTCGGTAGTAAAGAAAGAAAAAGGCGGTCTCGTATGGATACTAAGCCGGATGCGGATCATGTTTACTTCTTCTCTACAGTGAAGAAGATCCAGGAATCCATACGCGGCATCTTCTGTCTGGTTCGCACTAGAAGTAGTCAGAGCAGCCACGAAGCTAGTTTTAAGCCGGAAGTTTGCCTTATTTATACTCGTCTGAACGAAGAGTGGTAAAGAGGAGTTAGGAAAGAAGAGAGTAGGCTATCCACGGTTGGAACAGGTGTTTGAAGCATCTTTCCATGGCGGTCAATAAAGGCGTTACATAGAAAAGGTAAGCCTCCTCAGTGTAAGGCTTTGGCAGAAAACAGAACAAAAGATATGACTCAAAGCGGACAGAAAAAATTCTTTTGTGTAAAAACGCACCTACCGCAATGGGGGCATTTCTTGTGGAAATAGGTTTCACAATGCTAGAAAAAGCATACGCAAAGGTATTGAGCTACATAACTGAAATTACGTTACTGCTCTACTACAAAGACAAGGACTAACCACTGCAGCAATAAAAAACATGCCCGCGTCGTTTGTTCTTTACGTGGTAAGTCCTTATCTCTGTTGTAGCACAGTAGTGTTCTTTCAATCATGAGCCAGTACCAACTCACTCAACTTGCTGCTTCACTACTGTATTCATGCTAGTGCAGAGTTCAATCATGCTACTTATGTGACTGTAACACAATAGAGGTTGCTGCTCAAACAAAGCCAATACGAAGGAGCCAACGCAGAATCGGGCATTTTTTAATCTCCAAAGGCATTGACATATCTAATTAAGTTAATATTGCGCGTAATTAGGCGTAAATAAAATAGCTGGTCACCAGAAAATGAAATAGAAGAAATGTGGCATTCATGACGTCGCATTGCAAAGAGAAGAGTACATTGAAGCACAAAGTGCCTAGATGTTGGTCGCAATGAGATAACTGTCTCTTATTAGCTTATAATGCGTAGCAGTTTTGTCGGAACGTCTTCTGGTTTCCCACAATGCGGCGCCGGTCGAATTTGCGCGCGGCACCGTTCAACCGTAGCACAAAATGAGTGACGGTTCTCAACGACAGAATGAAATTGCAAGCTAAAAAAAGTGCGAATCAGGAACAGGGGTTAAAAACGTGCATTGAAGGCGGTTAGAGAGAAACAACATTTGGTTACATCTCTAAAATTAATCTACATATACAGACTGAGTAATGCATATCGAACGCGGTCTACCATGCCCAGTTTACTATGCAGGCATGAGTATTTGGTGTGCAATTAATGAAATAAACAAATATATGTAATGCAGAGAATAGAATACAAGCACTCTGTCATTCAATGACAGCGGGAGCACATAAACGCACGCGTCATTACGGAGGTGGGCAAGAGAAACTGAAACAAGCTGTTCCGGATCGTTAGTTTCGAGAAATTTTTTTTTTATGTTCCGGCACTTGTGTACCTCTGTTTAATCAGTATTCGGCGCAAAACAGCGACTGTTTTCGCATGAATAAGCTGCGGAATGGTGTGCAACGTTCGAGTATTGCGCTACTGCAGCACAAACAGTTGGCTTTACTGCGTGTCTGGAGCTGCCCCTTTCCAGTATATGCATGAGTGCGTGGCAGTATATATCCGTTTTTCACGCTCTTCGTATTTCATTCAACAAAACCGTTCTAGCGCAACAACCCCTTCTGTCGCCCGTTTTACAAAGTGCAGTTTATGATGCTTCCTGCTCCAGCATTATATGAGGAAGCAAAAATCTAATGTGCTCTCTTGATGTTTTTGCTCCAATTGAATGTATGCAAAGCACACAAAGCGAACACGTATGAGGGCTCACTATAAACAGTGTTTTCGCGTGTCCTCTTTCAAAAAAAAACAAACTAAATTCTGCTAAAGTAATGTCCATGCGAGTGTCCCGCAGCGATAAGAGCTCAATGAGCGTTTAGAAAGCATATTTTGAACGCGATGACCTGTGGCCATTTGTTTATGTTGAAGTGTCGTTGATTACGTATAATTTAATGCTTGCTTGGTTGCTGTTATTGAGCCCCGAGTTCCTTTAATACGCACTCACTGACACGCCTCTTTATTTTTTGCCCCTTTTCAATCATTTCCTGCCTCTGTACATGCTTGTTATTCTTTAAGTGAAAAGCACGGGACCGTGCTAATGAGAACGACTGTGCGATAGGTTCGCAAAATCGAAGAACAAATTGCGAAGTTTCGTTATTTTTCGCTGCAATAAGCCTTCATCCACAAAAATAAACAAAAAAAAAACAAGAAACGAGGAAACTGTGGGGTAGCTATAACACAAGCCACGATATATAAGCTGTGAAAGCTTTGCGTTGGGTCCAGCATGCCCAGAATCAATTAGCAGAAGCTATTGTTACAGTCTGTTATGTTGCTTGCTTCGAATTTCTCTCCTCATTAATCTTTCGCATTAAATCTGGACATTTCGTATTTGCCCTCTTCCATTTGGAGTCGACTATGCTAGTACCCTCAGTCATGCATCGTAGGTTACCATTAGCTATAGCTTGCCAGAGTTCGTAATTGAGGCAGAAACTTTGAATCCAACGAAAATTCTTGAAATTAAATTAATCCTTTCACACGCTATGTACACAAAAGTGCACAGAGCAAAATGGCGGCTTTTTTGTGAGAGCGGGCTACGTAAAGCAGTTATTTGTTTCAGGAGAATTTGACATCTTTCATATTGCGAATAAAGCCGCTTTTTATGCCATATACCGAACGCAGTGAATAATATTTTGCGAGGCAGTAAGCGGGTCAGAACGTTGTCCGCCATATTTGAGCAGGCATATTTCGCGTCCAGGAGCAACACCATTGTTTTTCGTAATTTAAAGCCCAATGCGCAGCTTCGAAGCAGGAATTATTGCCGCGATCCTTCGGGTGCTTACTTGATAACTGGCGGCATTTAGTGTTGCAATTTTTAGTAATAGTGACAGTTCATACGAAATTTGGCGCGTTCCTGGAAAAACCCAACCGGTAGTATTTTCAGCTGGAAAACTTGGGAAGACTTTCTACTCACTATGAAAAAGAGCTCGGCATTTACAGTCGGAGCATGCCAGATTTTCTCTCATCTCGCTTTGTTGACCCGTATTTTACTCTCTCCCGAGCCCTCAATAAGCCCTCCTTAAGGGCATGCGTGCGTTGCAACTAATGAGCTGTAATTAGATACAGCAAAAAGAAGCCGATAGCTGAATGTGCAGAAAAAAATAAAGAGTAGAAAAACCTTTTGACGTAATCACGGCCTAGCTCAAACATTTCTCTGAGTTCCAAAGATAAGAAAGCGAACTGCTTCGATATTGTGTGGAAACCTGCCTTTTTGCTGTCCCTGCTCTTAATGTGTTTCAAGAGACGCAGAACCTTAAACAAAAATAAGGTGCCTAAAATAATAAAAGGGTTCCGGGATATAAAATATTTGTATAATATAGATGTATTTTTTTCAGCCTTATGCAAAGCTGCGCGAGTCGGCAGCACATTGTAGAACATTGACGGCACGGGATTATCGGTGGCTCGTTTATCGCGCCTTCTCAGTTTATCTCGCAGCCAAGAAATTGAACCCTCCTTACGCAAAATAAAAGAGTAGGGGCTTAATAGGTAGGTTTATAAGAAAGAACATTCTGGCTAATAACCGCGAACCTTTTTTCTTTGCATTTTGTTTTGCTGCTAACAAGCAGTTTGTATAAAGTGTCAAAACAAGAAAAACTGTGCCACGGGGCTACTGCTCCGAGCATTCATTCTCAAGTGCGCATTGATATATCTCCTCTGAACGTCCACCTCCCCAGCTACGCCTAGAGCGTAGCTACCGGGACGATAAGAAGCCACCAAACGATCCGTAGCCTGCCTCCTCCATTAGGTGCTGCAGTTTTTGAATCCGGGGGGCGTTCCAACCGACCACTTGGTATTCCTAAATAGCCAAGCGCCTCCGTTATCTTCACCGCACTCCATTTACCCCTAAATAGAAACGTAGAAAAACAAACATTTGGTCGCGTCATCACGGGCGAAGACACAAGAGGGCGGGATAAACAGAGTAACAGCGGGCGCCCTTGTTCCGTCGGTTCATTCGCAGGGGCGATTGATCGCTTTGCGGCGTTCGGAAGTGAAAATAGACCAGCCGTTTACAGAGTCCCTCCCAAATCACCGATTGTGTCATCAATTTCGCTCTTGCGTCTCTTGCCAGATCTAAATTCTCCTAGTTCGCTGCCTACTCTACTTCTGACGACTTCTGGCGCAGGCGAAAGAACATATCTTTGTTTGATGTTTGGTGCCTTTAAATTTCTACAAGAGTTTCAAATAATTGCTATGACGACAGCACTGAGCTCTTTTTATGTACTGCTCTGAAGATAGGCCGACAGCTACAGTTGCGGACCAGCTCTAATTCTTCCGCAGTGCCAAAGGAATGAAGCGCGCCTTTCATTTGTCTTAACGCACCGATAACACTCGAAGATGTGTTTGCGGTGCACACCTACAGTTATTCTCGCATGCGAGTGACCTCACTTGCTACAGAAACGAACAAGCTCACTTAAAAGCAAACTTTACACGCCTTTTTTGTGTTTTTTTTTCAACGAGAGCTAGTACCAGTAAATTAATTATAGCGTTTATTTACTCGCGCATGTGTGTAAGACCTGTGTTTAGAAAGCGAAGCATTCGCCGGACTAGAAAGCTGACTTGTCTGGGCTCGTGCTGTGAGCGGAGTTCGCAATTGTACCTAAAGGTCAAAGCTCTGATCGTCGCGCGAAGAAGCTCAGTCCTGTCTACGCTATGTGTGTTGTTCTTAACCACAAACTAGTTCCCTCTTCTCTGGGATGAAGCCGCGCACGGCTGGTTCCTCTTGAAACAAGAGGCTAACTTGCAACACAAACAAGCGGATAGACGCCCTGCGCTACCATGCAGGCAAGCTAGGCTTTCTTGAAGTTCTGGGAGCCGCAGTTTAGCACGAACCTCCGGAGAGCCTCACAAATATTGACAGAACAACTCTAAGACGATTGCCCTCGAAGCACAGTTCGTCGCGCCAGAGTTTGAGTGAATCTTCAGGTGCTTTGTTGTTATCGTGCCGCCGTCTTGGTTTCAAGAAACACTCGATGACTGTGAATTCCAGAGCACCCTGCAACTCTTAAGGCGCAGATCCCTTAGTGTGCAGAGTTCGGCCGTATTTACGTACAGTGACTTCGTTCAGATTCTAAACAGCCCTTCAGAGGGATCTTGTTGCTAATTTCCGAGAACCTGACGTAGATACGTGATTCCGCCCATACTTCATTTTCTCATATTTCAACCGCATACCCGCTGTCGACACGGTGGCGTATCTCTTATATTCTATGCCTTAGGAAGGACTAATGCTTCTAATCTATTACTGTTTTGAAAAATATTTTAAGCATTGCTTCCAATCTGTTACTCTTTCGAAGAATATTTTAGGCATGTAGTAACGCTGGGATCATACATTGTTACGTTTTATTTTGTTTTTATTTGATCTGTCCTATGCTACTTGTCCCTGCTTCCTTTGAGGTTGGCCGCAGGGAATGACATTACACTGGTCGTAGCAGAAAGACGCCCTGGATATAGTTTTCTTGCATAAACGTGGCCCACGCCTCTGCCGTAGCGACGTAGTGGCGTCGACGTCACTGAATGACGGTTCATGATGACGAGTTTGACATTCATCACCAAGTTTACCAGCGCCACATCTGTCTCGTGAAAGAAACCATGCGGTGGTTGTACGACGAAACTGCTGAACACGTTTCCCGTGACACGGCTGGATTCGGGTGACCAAAGGTGGTTCTGTGTCCGGACCGGCCGTGCAGTTACAACTACTGGTTACTCCACCTCCTGTTTCTTTCGTCACGACTGGCGTCGCGACCCAATAAACGAAAGGGAAATAAAATCTTACAAAATAGGGACGCTGTTGATTTTATTAGCGCGATAGCATTAAAAGCCTCTTTTCTGGTAAAGGCGTCAATAGGTTTTAGTACTGGCACATTGCCAACACATGAGTTAATTACGTGTTCCTGTAAATTTTTACTTTTGTTCAGGCTACCATATCAATAAGAGCATGCAATAAAAGTGGCTGATAACAATGCAACGCTGAATACGAACGTCGCAATGGCCCTGCAAAGAGGAATTAGGTGAAGGTGCGGAATGCGTCGAAAGAAACCACGTGGAAGGGTCCTAATTCTTGTATATCGCGGGATAAGTGTAAACTTTAAACATGACATCATTGAAAACCTTGAGGTAGCGTATGATACAGCCACTGGTGCTTAACTATCCTCTGAAGCAAGTTTTATTTATTTTTGTCATACAACGTCCAGCGCAGTGCTTTCAGAGCTGGGTAAAGATATATTTTCAACGCGAGCAACAAGCAAGCTGTCAGGCTGTTTTGTTATGACATTATTGTGTTGTACTGGGTATAGTGGCGCATAAGTGTCTAACGCTGTAACATCTTTATACAATGCACTGGCAAATCAGGAAAAGAAGTGGCCAACTGCGCATTTCGTTTCAGTGTTGTGGGTGGACGGACTGAAAAGGATTGATGGGTTGCCCTGGTTTCATATTGATGTTTTGAGGAGCACCACAATACTTTTATTAAAATTCAACATAACATAAGAACGCTGCCTGTGACCGCCAACTTCGCACTGTTATTTGTCGGATTGCAGGACAAATTTACTCTTCAGATTTTGTAAGCGCGGTAGTAAGGCAGAGCTAAAGAGAGAGCTGTAAGTACTGAACCTGAGTTTATGGATTCGGGGATAATTTTGAACTCGAAAACGAACGAAACGACCTACGCAATCATACGCAATTTTCGCGTGACAGGGCGCTTTCACAAGCTTCACATTCAGTGCGGTTCGTCAGCTGACTACTAAATTATGCATGCTGCACTCAATTAGTAAGCATTTCTTTCATCGTAACTTTCTTGAACGAGGCATGCCGTTATGCTTCTATTCAGTTGTCAATAACTGCTTTCCACAAGCTCAGCTCATTTACATAATAAAGGCGCTGCTTGAATTCGTGATGGAGATGAATGACGCAAATATTGACAACCGGGAGCCGAATAGGCCCCTTTCTAAATATTACACCTGACGGGGGCAAAGAGAACGCAGCCATCCTCGCACGCCAACTAAACTAGCCAAGCTCCCGCGAACATGGTTCATACAAGCAAGTGATACGCACACATGGAGCTAATACTGATCATCCCTCATAGCATGAGTCTCTTTGGGACGCTAAATACTGTGAAAACTAAAAAAAAACAACTGAGCTCACATTGACGGTAGCTCAGACAGGCAAGAGCGGCATTGCTCGATTGCAGGATGGATTTTCACGGCTTTAGTAAAGCAACTGCTTCACAATTAATATGTTTGACGTTTGTTTGGATACAAGGCAAGCACCTTTGGCGTATCCCATCCGGTAAGATCGGCATAGAAGCGCCGTCAGCAGCACTCGCACGCAGTTGTTTACGTGGAAAAACAAGTTAAAAGCGCGCCAAGCGTCCCTTCTTAATTGAGAGCGGCCGGGTGCAAACAGGAGTCCCGCGAACGGCGCTTCTTAAGAATGCTTGTTACTGGTTCCTTGGACTAAGTGAAAGCAGTTAGTATCCCACGAAAACAGGAACACGTTAGCTGATGCTTCATTAGGAGCAGCTGGAACGAATTAAAACCGGGGTAGTGTGTCGCGGCGGTTCCGAATGTTGCTGGAGCAGCGTCTGTATGGGTGAGTGCTCTCACCAAGATTCGATTAAGGCAGACCTCTTGTCTCGGCACATGTCGTCGAAAGTACATCCGTTTGCGGGCTCTCCAGGCTGAGGAGTAGAAAGCACGTCGTGCCCAAAGTCTTGCTGAGAGCGCTTTCACTCTGAATGGTGAAAAATTGTGAAAGTTGGTTGTTTCGTGTTGGATGGTTGACTAAAACAAAACGGTCGAAACATGTAGATGGCCGAAATAGCGTTCGGTGACCGTGTCTTAGAAAGAGCCAACGTTCTATTTCAGACGACTTTGACCATGTTGCCCATTTTTTGATTTGTCACGAAGAAAAAAAGATTATCTGCATGCTCGGTGTTCGTGAAGTTAGATGTGACTTGTTATAAACTAAACACAGGACAGTAGGTAACATTTAGATTCAAATTTATGTCTGATTTAGTTTATCTTCTTACAAATATGGTTATAATTTTCTTATTTCTTAATGTATAAATTCGCAGGGATTATGCCACTGTGTATTTTCACCGCTAATTATTTACTCGCGGTTTTTTGCATTGAATGCAAGTGAGTGCAGTAATAAATTTTTTGAATGTCCGGCAGGGTTTAGCGCGACCGGGCCTAAGTCTCCCACGTTTACTAAGGCTGAGTAAGGTTTGTTTACTTTTTACTATTTAATTCTGAAGGTCTCAAAATTTATATCCTTCTTTGAACACATATTGGTTCCTAACTTCTTTCAAATCGGAGAAATTGCGTTGCGATCTTTCCTTTCTTTGCAGAGAAAAACGACGAAATTGTGCTATTGTGTTTACGCATTTAAATACAAGTACGGGATGTTCATCTGCCTCTTCACAAACACAGCCACACGAGACCTTCTAAAGCTCTCCTTTTTTCCCACCTAACTCCGTTAATTCATTGACTTTTTGTGCCGGCTTTTATTGCTGTCGTGCTTAAAGCCACAAGTGAATGCCCGAAAAAATATAGGCGAAGGCCTAATTACTACTCTCCTAGTTATGATTTATTATGAAAAATTATGAACATTTGATCAAAATTGTACCTACTTCGAGTTATTGATCAATTCGGTCTCTCCTTACCATATAATATCCTTCCGGGTTAGCGAAAGCTCCGGTGAAGCGGTGGTCCCGGGTTCGAACCCCAAACTCCAGACTTTTCTTCTTTGGAAGCTGTATAACTTTCCATTGTAGGCATATGGCTGCGCTTGGGTGCATTCCAATGAGTAATTACTCCCTTACTACAAATCTACTCCACCGTGGGGGACTCTACTAAACAGTTGACCAGCACTAGTTATGAATCAATATTCGATTCGTTTAGACCTTGTTTGGTGAAAACACAATCCTGAAGAATTTTCTCCACTATCATTTTGTTTGGATGCTTCTCTTTCTGCATTTGTTCTAGCGTTCGTCCAGTCTACGCAAATTCTTTTACCGCAGAGCTGAATTAATCGGAGCTGTTTGCGTGATATCGCACATAGATGCTAACAGAACAACAAAATTAGCCCAAGGGAGGGAAAGAAGCAGCTGTGAATAAATGCTAAATAAGCGATAGTAGATTTTCATTACTAGCTTTGGGTTATGACCTTCTCTCTAAGCCTTGTTTTATTGCTCTGCTGATACATAAACACAGTTGTCTTCAAGTCAGTACTTTTGTGCTGCCCTAGAAATGAGAATGAATGCACAAAATTGATCCTTCGGGAATTGTAATGGCGCTACAGCAACAAGAGTTCTGCTGTGACGCTCTGTACTGCTGTAGTCCAAAATTCAGCGCAGTATTTAAGCGCTCCCAGACCTCATGCTATGTTTCTATATTCGGCTGCTACTCTAAAGCACCGCTGCTCTCTCTGTCTTCCTAAATTTATATATACTCTCTGCGTTTTGTGATCCCCACGAACATGTCTGATCACATCCAAAAATTTCACGCAAAAAAATTGTGAAGCTTATCAGTTTCACGTGCTGCGGGGTTTTCTCTTCCGTGCTCTGATAATATATAAAATTTAAGGTCTTCGTGAGGACATACTTGCTTTCGTGTAGTCGATATGATTATTGTCGCAATGATTGCCAATTACTTATATACGTCAAAACATTAAAATTGTTTGCGTCCCTCATATAACGAGGTGCACGTTTAAGCTTCTTGTCCCTGTGGATGTCTGCAGCGGCAAGCCTTTCCAAGCATCAGAAACGCGGATTATGCGCAGGAAAACTGCCGTGGCAAGCGCGGCGCCAGCTTCGTCAGTTTCCCCTCGGGTGTGGGTGGGAGCGTCGTAAAAGCATACATAAACTTAGTGCACGCGCAGCGTAGTACGCGGCTCGGTGCTGAGCCATTAAAAGGGAAGCTCAAGAAAAAGGTGGAAAGCCTGGCTTTATGGGTGCGCACGGCCGTGTCGTTAAAGGGTCTTCGCTTTGGGGCATTACACCAGCCGTAACTACCGAGGTTTCTCGCATGTAACCTAGCGAAATGTCCCACGACCGTACGAGTTGGCCTGCACGACCAAGGGGAAGAATGGCGATTAGCTCGAAGTGGCACGCCGTTTACGGAAATTGCGCAGTCTTTGCCTCCGAAAATGGGTGCGAAGTGGTGGCGCTTGCAGCTTGTACGATGAAGATAATGCGAAGCGGCGTCACGCTCCATTGTTTAGGGTTAGTGTAGCTGTTGTGGAGGCTAAGTGATGTGATGGACGTGCACTTCCGAAAGTTAGTCGACGAACTGCGCGAGGTGCTTTGCATTTTATCACTGGAAGCACAGCTTGACTATCTCGTTCCGAATTCTTGCAGCCTTGATTCTCATCAAGGATCCATATTCTCAATGTGAACCGGACGCAGTCAGCGTCAAGGTATCACCAGTAGAACGTTATGCTATCGTCGAGTAGCTACCTTGCCAATAATTGCTGTCGACTTATAAGTCGACTTTGTTATTTTTACAGCGGCAGGTGCTACGGCCACGTTCTCTGTGTATGCGCCGTCGTAGCTGGCGTTGTAAGACATGATGTCATGGCAACGGGCAAATTTATTAGTCTGAATCGAGTCAGGCCACGCGCGATGACGATGTGCCAGGATTATTTGCCAGAATACTAATCACTGATTGTACCACACATAAAACGATGCTCGTGCCGTCACGAGGTCCCGTTCATCCTCCTTCTACCCTTCATCCTTCTCCAATGCTGAGCCAGTCACATCGGGCCACTGCCTCATACAAATCGATATGGTTACATGGACAAACGATCGTGCGTGACATGTTGTGGCGCATGGTAGCACAGGTGGTGACGTATGATCGGGGCTAGACTCACGCTCCATGATTTGTTTCTGTGCTTAACAACTACAGCACTCTGAGGAAAAGGCACCGACATTCAGAGATACTAACCACTCCAGCTGGGAAAGCAGATAATTTCCTTTCGAAACAACATGTTCTGAGTAATAGCTCTCCGCGGGATTTCTAAGGCATAAATGGCGCCTGGAAGACCGACAGCATCATTCAAATTATGAGTATTGGAAACGAGATATAACGTACTGCCTGGCTCCTTTTCACCACGAAGGTCCAATTGTCTGTTGAATGGATGAGTAGAAAAAGCCGCATGATGGTACTTGGTGGTAACGATTTAGCCATGTACCAAATATCTGCATGCGGTATCCTGGCCATATTCATGTATACAATGAGGATTCAAGTCTTCAAAGTTAATCGACATCTGCGCTAATAATTCCGGAGCTGAATGAATGACGAGCTGTTAAACTGGCTCATTCAACAGTGTCAGTGAAAGCGGAGATATACGCTATTTCTTTGGCACTACAGTTCATAATATCAAGAGGAGATCTAAGTAGGTGAGTGATATTCAGCTACTCAGAGGCTGCATTAAAATCCCTCGACCGCGCAAATTCTGCGGCATGGAAGGCAAGTTTGGTTTACGAAACATTTAAAAAATCCTGTAAAGCATCAAAGATGCAGCATTTAGTAGTCTTTCAAAGGATACCTGGGCATTAGCTTATACAAGGAAACACGGAGGCAAATGCAGTGGCCAAACAAGCTCATGCTAACGCTGCAACTACTAGCCTGCATTTATCAGGATGTGAAATGCACCAACCTTTAAGATACACGCGAGTCGGCATGAGCAAAAATTGTGGTTCCAGCCAAATTATATAACTTCTAGCGTTTATCAAACTGACCCTGCCTTTAACTGTTTACATCCCACCATCACTCAACAAAAGTCTAGGAACTATCATTCACCGCTTACGATTGGGAACAGCCTATACGAATCGCTTTGTACATTGAATTAGGCGCGCAGACAACCCACAATGTTGATGTTGTCACGAGGATCAGGATGAGGATGCACCTCTTTTGTTACTAGAAAGTGCAGAGCCTGACACTTTAGAACACGACTGAAGAGGGACTTGACCACCATTGATGAAAGGTCTTTCAGTCTACAAAAGACATCAAGTCCATGGCCGAAGCACGTGCTAATGACACGGGCGACCATAGCGCTGAAATCTTTCCTCAAAGACAGTGGCATCCTCGGGAGGCACTAGATATTTTTTGACTGAAATCTGCGATTTTTCGCCTTGCCTAGTGCTCTTCAGTGCCCTCGCAATAATGTTTATGTGTTTGTATCATGTATCTGGTTTATCTAATATTGTTATTTTTCTGGCTGATTGTTTCTCTTTTATTTCGAAGATTTGCAGATTTTATACCGTTTACTGTGATTAGGGCATATAATATGGCTTAATATATATTAGACTTATAACACATCATCATTTCATGTCAGGGCCGCCGCGGTGGCTGATTGGTTACGGCACTCGGCTGCCGGCCCGAAACATGCGGGTTCGATCCCGGCCGCTTCGGTCGAATTTCGATGGAGGCGAAGCTCTAGAGGCCCGTGTGCTGTGCGATGTCAGTAAACGTAAAAGAACCCCAGGTGGTCGGAATTTCCGGAGCCCTTCACTACGGCGTCCCTCATAGCCTGAGTCGCTTTGGGACGTTAAACCCCCATAAGCCATACATACGTTCCATCCAATCTAATCGAAATCATCTCTGAATCCATAACTTCTCGATAGAGAAGGGTGAAAACCTTGAGTTGCCTGGCACTGTGGACTTGTAATGTTAGCATGGCTGTCCTCATTTCGCTAAAGAACACTAGCTCCTTGCTACTCCTGGCAGAAAAATTGCACATGAACTAAATATGCTTGCCTAATAATTATTATATTATTAGGCAGGAATATTTAGTTCATGCGCAATTTTTCCGCGCTCGTAAACATTCCAATCTCTTTAGCGACAAAAAGAGACATCACTTTTCTTTGCTACCTTGCTGTAGTCCTTGCAGCGAGCTCTCTTGGAGAATAACAGGATCGAATTTTTTCAGTGCCTCTTAGACAAAGTGGCGATTTTTCAGGCGTCCTCATTATTTACATCTTCTGGAGCATGAAGCCTCTCCTTAGGAGTCGAGAATCCGGCATAACATGCGTGTCGGGAGTCAACGGCGTTGTGGAGCGTTAACAACTCACGTGGCTTCGGCAAACACTGGTTTCGCAACATTTCTTTGAAAAATGTACGCGTGGAAAGGTTTATGCAAGGAATTGAATTAAAGAAAGAAAAACTACAGCCTAGAATACTTGTGCCACGCTATGAAGCAGCTAGCTATCGAATTTTATCCACCTGAATTTTCAAGTCTTTTAAGCCCGAGTGACGAGGTGCTCCCATCTTATTACACTGTAGAATTATTCGTGCTCCACTGCTTTCACTATTTTGACTATTCGCTATGCCTTGCCGAAAATTTTTGCAGTTTTCTTCCTTGCTGACCTTCATAGAGGCGGTCCGACATCTTTCCAGAAAACCAATCCGAATAAAAACGGCTGTTTTATTTTTCTGGATCATATTCTTTGTTATTCATGTGGGTATTTGTATATTAAGTGAGGTTAGGTGTAAGCTGCAAGCCACCGCTAGCGCCAAGTTTTGTGCGTGTGTATTTAAGTACAATCAAAGAAACTTTCCGAGCAAAGTTCGCATGCTGCAGCTGTTCATGTCCACTACTTGAGACGTTCCTATTTTAACGTGAAAGCGCTAAGGCTCCTTTTCTGCAAAAAATCTGGAGTCGCCGTTGGCGTTGTTGGCGTCATGTGTCGTTGGCGTCGTCAATGTCGTCGGCGTCTGCGTCGTCGGTGTTCTGAGTGAGAAATTCGCGGAGAAGCAGCCTAGCCCTTACAAAAACTTTTTAAACAGTCTGTAGACTGTCTGTAGACTTCTGTCTGTAGACTTCTGTCTGTAGAGACTATAGACTCTCTATAGACTCTTTATAGACAAACCCTAGAGAACAGTTTATAGGCAATACAAATCCTATAACAGTCTATAGACAATCTATATATTTATAGCCGTACACATTTAATAGACTGTCTATAGACAGTCTATAAACTATGAGTAGACAAAAACAAATATCTACAGAAAGGCAATAGAGTCAATACCAAGTCAATAGACTGTCTATAGACCATTTCCATAAGAGGGCTGGGCCAGCTAAGTCACGCTACCTTGGGGCGTCATCACAACCTGCCCAACGGATTATGGAAAAAGTGACCACAGGAGCAGGTGGGATTTAAATTAAAGGTTGGTCACGAAAGGTTGCTCGGGAAGTGCAATCTGGGTCGCACAAGCGCCACCGGTGGGAGGACCTGCCATCGCAAGGTAGTATAGATAGATAGATAAAGAGGAGGAGGGAAAGGCAGGGATGTTAGCCAGAAAGGGGTTCCGGTTGGCTACACTGCACTGGGGAAGAGGAATTAGGGGACTAAAAGGAGGAAGAGAGAAGGGGAAAAAGGCATAACACACACACACACACGCACAGCGCTGTCACAATTTGTCACTTAATCCAGTCGCTCTCAAGTAGGCAAAGAGTGCCTTGAATGCCTTGAGAGCAGTCGACTGCAGTGGCCACGGACCGAGGATCTTTTGCTCTGTTAATGGGCGAGGATCGAGGCGGTTCAGGGCACAACACAGTGTATGTCTTGCACTCGTAAATGCAGGACACTCACAGAGAAGATGAGCGATGGTTTCCTCACAACCACAGCTCTCACAGGCAGGGCTGTCGGCCATCCCCATCCGGAAAGCATAGTGGTTGGTAAAAGCAACACCGATCCATAAACGGCATAACAATGTTGCTTCGAGACGTGTGAAGTTACGTGGAAGACGAAGGCGCAGTCCAGGGTCCAGAGCCTTGAGGCGGAGGTTGTAAAACTCTCCCGTGTTCCACGCTGTAAGTGTGAGCTCCAGCGCCAAAGGGCGAAGCCCATACGCAGCGTCAGGTCTTGATATTGGGGTCCTCACTGGAAGTCCGTCGTTGTGAGCAGAACGCGCAGCCGCATCGGCCTGGTGATTACCGTTAATACCACAGTGTCCTGGCAGCCATTGAAAAATGATGTCATGACCTTTGGATACGGTGCCGTGGTACAGTAGACGGATCTCAGCAACAAGTTGTTCCTGCGACCCACGGCGTCGCGCAGCTTGCAGGGCTGCTTTAGAGTCGGTGAAAACCGTCCAGTCATGTGGAGGTTCTTGACTGATGAACTCAACCGCAGCCCGCAAGGCTGCGAGTTCCGCACCAGCTGAAGATGTTGGATAGGTCGTCTTCACTTTCATGAAGATGGATCTGGCCGGTATCACCACCGACCCCGCAGAACTGGTCGAGTGAACTGATCCATCTGTGTAAACATGTATGCGGTGACTGTGGTAAGAATAGAGGTGATTCAATGTCAGTTGTTTGAGAGCGGGCAGTGATACACCAGCTTTCTTCGTAATGCCAGGAATATAGAGGTGAACCCGAGGTTCATGAAGACTCCATAAGGGTGAGCACGGTCTTGACGCAGGGGTGAACTCCGATGGCAGAAATGCGCAATGGGCTTCAATTGCTTTGGAGAATGCAGTACGCGGCCTAATTATTGGCGGTGTTGCGAAGAAGTGATGACAGGGAACCTGTGTGAGGTGCCGAATATGTGTTCTCATGGTGTCAACAGCAATGTATGTAGTAACAGGATGTTCCCGGACAACAAGAACAGTTGCTGCTGTTGATGCACATTTAGGCAGTCCAAAGCAGATACGGAGAGCTTGCGCTTGCACACTTTGAAGAGTCTTGATATTTGTCTTTCTAATGGAACTGAATATCGGAAGACTGTACCGCATGTAGCCCAGAAATAGGGAACGGTACAGTTGTAGCATCGAGCGCACTGATGCGCCCCAGGATTTTCCCCCGAGGAAGGAGAGGACGTGGACAATCGCAGTTAGTCTCTATCTCACGTAGTAGATATGTGGACTCCACGAGAGGTTCCTGTCGATGACAACACGAAGGAATCTGTGGCTTCTCTAATAGGGAATGGCTTCGCCATTGATGCGAATGGTGTAACGTGACATTATTTTGCGTTTGAACGCCACAAGTGAACACTTTTCGGTCGAAATGTTCAGGCCCTTCAAGCGAAGATAAGATGTCAATATCGATGCCGCCTTTTGAAGTCTTGCACGAACTTGAGGACGGGTCACCCCTGATGCCCAAATACAGATATCATCTGCATATATAGAGATCTGAGCAGATTGTAGCAATACGTCAACCAGACCGATGAGAGCAAGGTTGAAGAGAGCTGGGCTCAGCACTCCACCCTGAGGGACTCCGCGCGAATTTCGGTGCAAGGACGTTGGTCCGTCCGCAGTCAGGACAAAAAACGACCTCTCTGATAAATAGCTGCGTATCCAACTGAACGTGCGGCCTCCGATCTCAGCAGCTTCCATTGCGTCCAAAATGGCCTGATGCGTTACGTTGTCGTACGCGCCCTTGATATCCAAAAACAACGCCACGGTCAATCTTTTCAAACTTTTGCTGTGTTGCACCGACGTTACAAGGTCAACCACGTTGTCGATAGAAAAGCGGCCCCGTCGGAACCCAGACATGTAGGTTGGATAAATCTGATATCGCCCCAAGTACCATTCCACGCGTGTGAGCAGCATACTTTCCATGACTTTGCCGACGCAGCTGGCGAGTGCAATTGGACGGTATGATGAAAGGTTGAGCTGTGATTTCTTCTGTTTAAGAAGTGGAACCAGACGACTTAGCCGCTGCGCCACTGCCCCATGACTGGCATGAGGATTCCCAGCGATCTATGAGTGTAAAGTAGAGAACGGCCAATTCAGCATATATGGACTCATTACCTCTATGGCTTCATACACTGAAGGCGGAGCTTTAGTGTCTTCTTCAATTACTAATGACCAAAGGCATCCAACACTTTTATTTTGTAACATTCCGCATTTCCTGCACTGTGAGCAATGTTTAATGAGACTCAGCTGAACCGGGTATCCACCGTTGATAGATTAATTTCTGAAGTAAGATTCATTTCTCATGGACTTTCTGTGAAGATCTCCGGATGCTTTCGTGCAGGTAACGAGCGCTTAAAGTGAGCGAGTGCAGACGCACTAACACAGTTTCGTGTTAATAAATTCAGGAATGTCCTCATTGGTTCTTCATATTTACCGCATGTCATGTGGTGTTGTCTGGAAACATTTATCTCACCCCATGTGGCCGCGAAAGCCAAAAAAGTTGAGATTCTCGCTTTCTTGCCTGCATAATTAAGTCACGGTGTTAAGCAGAACAGTGTGAAAACATGACTGCTCGCATTTGAGAGTCCCTGTCGTCATCGCGGTACGGCATGTGGAAAAGAGAAAGGATGGCGCCCGCCGAGGCTAGTCTGTGCTCGGCTTCCGCCACAGGCACGCGACCACTGGTTTGCCGCGAGCGAAAGCGACGAGGCTTTGCGTCGAGTCTTCCATTCAGTCCGCATGTCTTGCACGAGAGAGACGCTATTCCACTTTCGCGCTTAAGCATCGACGTCTTTACTATTTCTAGGACTTTTTATGCGTCTTCGCAAGGAGCCTTCCTCGCCCTCGCTCTCTAACAGAAGAGTTAGTCCGCGCGTTTTGAGGAGGCAACACAGAAAGTCTGAAACAGGCACGGAGAAGCATGGACAACAGCCTGCTTGCAGCATGTGTCGCTGCGCTAAAAGGCAGAGCCGTGATGCACCCATGTTTTGGCGAAAATATCAGCTAAGATGGTTGGATTTTACGCGCTAGTTTTAGGTAGGCAACTGCTAAATAAAAAAGAATTACACACTCGGTGAATTTATCCGTAGATGTCGCCTTGATTTTACCATACGCATCTTTCGACTCTGAACTACCTGCTTCATCAGCTTTAAGGGCACACTGTGACCGCATAGACGATGTTTCGTTGTAAAGCGAATCACAAATGTTCAAACTATTTTGCTTTTACGACTGAAGTTCGACGACTGTACGACTGTTCTCTGTTCGCGATTAACGTTCTTGAGTCTGTGTGGGCCACAATAAGTGCGGTGCTAAGCCCACGCGTTTCTCTGAAACAGAGCATTAGAGATGCCCTTGAGTAAATCAAGAAATTCGGCGCCGGAGATAGCTTCTGACAAGGGTAATGAATGGACAAAGATTAGAACGTGAGTTGGAAAGGAGAACACAAATCGAAATAAATGATGAGCCGGTGCCAGCGCGTTCCCAAAGTCCCTATACGTGCCCGCTGGCTTGGCGGAACGGTAGCGGCTGGCACCAGACATCAAGCATTCGCCTACGAATGAGAGCTAGCTGGCCCTGTTTGCCGTGCTCGGATGGTCGTCCTCACTGCCCAACCATCGAATCTTTATGTCTTATTCATTGCCGAAGCATCCGGTGCCCGGATCAGGGCTTGTAATTAGAAGCCTTCTCTGTCTACTTTTATGGAACTTAGGGATGTGCCTTATCTTATCCTGCCATTCAACTGAATCATTTGTTCTGGTGCCAGTGGGCCGAAGTAGAAAAAAGGATCAAGGCGGAACAACTTGGGCAAAAACCGATTGTACCCGTAGACTACTGTTGCAGTTGTAGTAAGAAAAATTCCTGGGGTTTTCTTAATGTTTTTTCACGATCTGCGACAAGCAAGATCGTACCACATATAGTGGGATACACGTGTTAACCGGGGGTACACAACAAATTCGATGAACAGGCTTTGAATAGCACGGCATGAAGAATGTAATAAAAGAACCTCTTTTTTGCTGTTGAGGATCGGTTTTTTAAATTGTGTTCGATGCTTTTGGCGACCAGAAACACCATTCCTCTGATTAAGATTAACCCTTTTTCATCCGGGCACACGCAGATGCTAGGGTACCAGCAATTTTTGGGCTTCTGTGAGCAGGTGCAAAACGCTCGTGGTACCATTTGCATCGCAGTTACGTCACGTGCAGACAGCAGCACAGCGACGATTATGACGGAACTCACAACAACATTTTCAGAAAGGCTTATATACCATGCCATCCGGAAGCGCCTTCTCAATTCCGCAACTTTGATTTGGGCCGTTCTGTTCAGTATTCTCTCTCGCTCCTACTAAACCGTCGAAATGCGGCGATTAACTTGAGCTGGACATTTAGACATCACCCTTTTCTAATTTGTCTACGTTTTACAGATTTACTGCTAACATTTTTCTAGCAAGGGCGAGGGCGACCGACCGTTTCTATTCAGTTTACAACATGTGCCCCTGGCATAAGTTGGGCCCGGTGCAATGCCATGGTTCGCCTTCAAGGTTTGATTAAAGGGCGATGGGTTGACTTTCTGTTTGTCTTTTGTCAATATTTTGCCTAGAAGTAATTGAGTAGGGCGCCGTGATTTCCACAGCTGATGCTTAGAGATAACTTGAGCAGACTAAAGCTCTCTTTCACGGAACATATTCGTTCTCGCTTTTTATTGCAGCTTTTTTTGCACACTCCAATCTGGGTTTTCAGGGTCTGCGACCATGAGCTTGTCAGAGTCACACCAACAAAAAAAAAAACTCATTTAAGTTTAGCCGCAGGTTTTTCGAACCTCAAGAAATGAATGTCTTAACTGGCCCCTGTATCTGTATTGAATGCCAATATACCATCTTAAAGTGTTGTTTCTTTTGTGAGGTTCTATATTCAATATAAGTAAAAAGTGATAAATGAGTTACACTAGTGTTCTGCTATTTCTTAGATAGTAAGGGTTGGATCAGCGCATTTAGTCATAGAGAGACAAATCCTCAACCTTGCTTTTGTCCCTTTCAGCGGGTAACGTAGCACAGTTTTTTTTATTCGACAAGCAGTATCGATGACGTCGCTGCAGCGTCAATAAAATTGTACGCAGCGAATAACATTTCAACCAAAGCCACATCATTTAAAGTGGTTTCTGAACTAGGCAGCTTTCTCTTGCATTAGAAGGCCTGGCGGGGTATTTTGGCCCGATGTCGCAGAATACAGCAACTGGTAAATGAATTTCTACGTGCGAGCGCGACAGTATGAGGAATGAGGCCCACTATGAATTATTTTCGACGATCAATTTCGGCATGCAATAAAATCTCTGAGAAGCACGCTGCATTAACCACGCCGAAGGCATCGCTGCTCATGATTATGTTGTTATAGAATTGGTTTTGTTGCAGTGACAGAGCTGGTGTTCGTTGTGGCCTTGCGTTCAACAGAAAAAAAAGGAACATTCTTAGCTTAGTTTTGTTTCGTGTCCAAAAACTTTCTTCCGGTCGCCTTTAAAATGAAAGAATTACATTCCGCTTCCCGATAAGAAATTAATCTTTCTTGATAACCTTAGCTTGCTTTGCCCTGATTAGTTTATTTCTCGTTCCAACGACCAGAAAAAAATATTTTTTAAACTTCGAAAGTGATTTAGTTTCATTCTGCAATATTTATTGGCTGTGCTAGATTGTTATTTACTTTAGCAATTATGGTCTTTAGTATTTCTTGCCTCAAAGAACACTTAATTTAATTTTTTTGCATATTTAAATGTATTTAACTTATTAATTGCGTTAGGAGCGCGTTCTCTTACCACTGCACAATAAAATTGATCTCGTGATTTGATTTCCTTCCTGCAAGAAGAGAAGCAGGCGATGATATTGAACAGAAGCATGTCTTCTGTGCCGCTCTTGGCAAAATTTTGTTGCCTTTTTGCGGTAAGTAGAGACAAATGCAAGCCAGTAATCAAATTTTCTCAAAAACATTTTGCTCAGAAATTCGCTCTTGGTGTTTGATCTACTAACTTTATTGCGTTTAGCCCGTGGATGGAAAGCTGCTCTTAGCACCGCTGTCTTATCACGTAGTAAAAGAAATGGCTTGCTTCTGCACAAAGTGTTTAGCGCAGATAAATATAAATATTTCAATCTGGAGTTCCCGTTTCATCAACACCGATTATGCGACTTCCGTCTACATAAAAGGTTGATATAATTTCAGCATGAGCCCTATTTCAGACACTACCTACAGTAACGTGCCATAATAGTCAAAACAATGTAGCTTCCAAGAATAAGTAACCTATGAAAGGAACCAAGTTATTGTGACCTTGTAGTTAGAGTGCGCTGTAAAGTATGAAAGAAATCTTGTGAGAGCTCTGATAAATTTAGTGTTTTTTAGAGGACTGGCACTTTGTTGTTGCTTTAACCTGTACTTATGATCTGAATATTTGGAGAATATGGTAATTACTGAGAGGCTTTTGATTTATTGCTATGCATGTACTATCATGTAGTTTTTTTTTGCTTTGAGTACTGTGGAGATTGCTGTGTATACGTGCTACATGTTAAGAAAAAATTCTCAACATGCACAACATTCCGACTATTATTTAACGAATTTTTTTTATGAGAGATTGCATATGTTTGTTTATGCGGGTAGGTAGTTGAAAATTTTCCCCTCCAAACAGCTTTACAGAAATAATAACCTTCCTTCCTCAAAGAATCAAGAACAGATCCTGCTAACATCAGAATACCTTGAAAAATGTGGAGCGGATAAGCGACAACCAGGATAGTGATTCATAATGACAATCGCTCATAGAGCCTGATACAAAATGCATGCAGACACATCGTCTGTCAACACTAAAAACCAATGTTGTTGACGCCAAGAACTGGAAGGTAGGGCAACAACATGAGCATAAGGAAGAAATGAGCTGTCCAAAAGGGAACAAGAACTCGCATTATGGCGAAACAAGAACAAGCAGAAAGCAATTGGACTCAGCCGTTCTCCGGGCAGTGCCACTATTGAAAAGCAACGAGCAATGGCACGTCGGGAGACATATGGAAGCCTCTTTTATCCCACGATTTCTCCAGAGGTACGTTCCCAGCGCACCCACTGGGCATACGTCTTGCCAAGAGTTTGGGCGCACTTTGACCTAGGGTAGATATAGGTCGCCATCGACGCCAGGTGCCGCTTAGGACTTTCTTGGTGTCATTTATCAGCCGGTTTCCACAAAGGCGTAGTTTCGTATTTCTACCATCACAGGTTCATGGTCTCGAAGCCTCGTTTAGACGACCAGTTTTCCCATTGGGCAACACTCTTCCTTCATTCTTACTGCCCCTCCTTCTTCTAAAAATAATTCGTTCTTTTAATATTCCCGCGGGCACCTAAGCAGTTCCACACACGCACTGTGTTTTACTTTGTGTGCCCCAAGCCTTCACTGCTGCTGGAATGCGCCATACCTACAGTTGGTTCGCAAGAATTGAAGATTTGCATAATAGCGCCCTTGCGTGAATTACATTTCTTCAATTAATTGCTTTCGGACCATCAAAAAAAATAAGACGCGCTTAATTGCTCATAGAAGACAATGTGCGTAAAAAGAGGACTTCATTGTTCTCGTTTTCCACCTGGAGAAATGATTAAACCTTTTTGCTCATATGTAATGACGCACAGGGTTAATAAAGCTGCGAGCATAAAAAATAAAAAAAACGCAAATGGGCACAGTTTTATCAGCTATAAATCAAACGCCAGTGACCTCTCAAGCTTTTCTAGCTTGTTTTGTACGAAGCAGCTTAGCAAATTGGCAGTCGCTGGGTCTTACCTGATATTCTGGTTTTCTCATTCGCCCTATTGAGAAGCGTGCTCATCATCAATGAGATTGATTTTAAATTCTCTCCAAAGCGCGGATAAACCGTCTGCAGCTCCGTATTCACGCCGGCCGTTTTCATGCGCCAGATAGCAATTCTTGTTGTCTGTCGTTTATTCCTTAACACATTCATAGAAAATCTGGTTCGCTCATACGACGCTGCCACCATCGAAAAATAAGCGCCAGTTTACCAAGAAAATTTTAAATAACCGCAATTTTAGAAAGGTCGCACGGGAAGTAGTCCTCCACAAGTGGGCCATTTTGGTTCAATAAAAGCGCCACTGCTATAGATCAGGAGAATCGCCAATACATACTGGTGAATGCTGAGGAAACATTCTGCTTGTTTTTTCGTTAATCCTCATTAAATTTCTGTCCCCAACTAGCCCAACTAGAAACTGTTACCAAATGTCACTTTCGGTTTTTCGTAACATCCTCAGTGCCCGAGGGATGAAAAGGGACGGATGATACAAAGGCGCGCATTGGCGCATTTCGCTAATGACGTCGTGGAAGTCATCGCTGCTGAAGCGGCAACGCGTCTGAGCGCAATGGAGGAGAAGAAAATTTCTGAAGTGAAAATAGAGACCTGCGCAGCATCTCCTGCCAATTCTCTCGCTATGGTGTGAGCAAATTATCATGCACGGGGGAAATCTTACCATGTTTCACAGCTTTGAGAGTAAGAAAGTAAAGTAGGACTAAGAAGGTCCAGGTGGACAAAGAAAAGAGAGATGGCTCTGTATAAACCGGGTAGAGTGGTGGCCACCATATTAAAGCGAGCTCTTTCTGTGGTGCTTTATTCGATAGAACTCTCGTAGGGTTCCGTAGCTCTTTATTGCAAACTCGCCCCTTTATTGCATGCACCCTTCCCTTCGCACTTGTCAGCTCATCCTCAGTAGAACATCTCCTCCCATTGACCCGACCTTTCATTTTTTTTATCACACCTTAACGTTCTTGCCGTTACGAATCTGGCGGTGTTTGAAAGTCTCGGTTAGCAATGTACTCTGTCAGTTCTATTTATTTTTAATTACACTTGATGAAGGCGGTTTAATTAAATTTACGTATGTGCAAAACTTACAAGCAACTACTTTAATTTTAAATGAAGCTCATCATAAAACTATCGTTCGCCAAAACAACACTTTAAGCCAAACTCGCTCATAGTAATCTAAATAAAAGATTGCTACATAATTACATGTGTCGTACTATTATGCAGGAGGATAGGGTTTCACGAAGGTAAAATGGGAAGAACAACTATATTAGTGCACAGTTCGTGTGAAATAGTCGCAGGACAGATCGAAGCTGGTTAGTGTATGGTTTTAAGGTTTTTTCTTTACCGTGCCAAAACAACTCAGGCTTTGAGGGACGAGGTAGTGGAGGACTCTGCATAATTTCGACCACCTGGGGTTCTGTAACGTGCACTGACATCGCACAATGCACAGGACTCAAGCATTTCGCCTCCATCGAAATGCGACCGCCGCGGCCGAGATCGAACCCGCGTATTTCAGGCCACCAGCCGAGCGCCATAACTGCTGAGCCACCACGGTGGTTTAGTGGCATGTATGAAGTGGAGAAGAAATTATGCCACTTTTTTATTTTGAAAAGATTTTTACATTTCGCTAGCAATAACACACGGGTCGCAGTAGTTTGAGTAGGTGGACTATAAGAATACGTTCAAACAGCATGCCCAACTGAAGCAACAAATGTTCCCTAAAAAAAGACAACCAACAAAATGCCGGTCACAGGACATTTAGTTAAACAGACTTACAACTCGAGCCTCGAAATAAAGTACTTGCATAGGCGGGGGTCATCATGAATGTATAAGCTAGGACTGTGCCCATAACACTTTTTTCAAACCGAATGTAATAAAGTAAGGCGGCTGAAATGAAACTAAATGAATTTAGTATAGCTTAAATCCGGATCGAACACAAATCGACTATTTATAGTAATAATTGCTACTTATGCGAATAATAATAATAATAATCAAAACGAGCAATCGGGCGAAGCACTGAAATGACAGCGGCCGCACTGCGGTGTGCGGGGCTATAACTCTAGAAGTTCAAGATATAGTTGTTAAAGAAACGCAACACTAATCTCCGCTAGCACGTCGCAACATGAAGTCAGTATAATAACTGTATTGCCATCAAACTTTTGCTATTGATGACGAAGGAGAATAAGCTGGAGGCATACTCTGAGCATGAGGAGAGAATGGGTGAGAGAACAAACGGGTGTTAATGACATCCTAGTCGAAATCAGTGGGAAGAAATGGGCTTGTACAGGGCATGTAATGCGAAGGCAAGATAATCGCTGATCCTTAAGAATAACGGAGTGGATTTTAAGAGAAGGCAAGCGTAGCAGGGGGCAACATAAAGTTAGGTGCGCGGATGAGATTACGAAGTTTGCAGGGATACGGTGGCCGCAGCTGGCAAAGGACAGGGTTAATTGGAGAGACATAGGAGAGGCCTTTGCCCTGCAGCGGGCGTAGTAAGGCTGATGAGGGTGATGATGATGATGAGCCATCGCCATCGAGACCCGTCATCAAGGTTGGGTTTGCTGCACTTGAAAGCCCTTCTCGTGTCTCAAGTCTTAGAAGCTATCTATGAGTAATGTGAACGCTACCACACGAATGAACGATGTCGCGGCACTAAACCGTTTATGTGGATACTGATGGCAGAAGTAGAGTACGTGGCGCAGGTGTGCGCTCTGTTTTTTGAATAGTCGTCGAAGAAAAATGTGATGCATCTTTTTCGAACCAAATACAGATTGTGTGAAACGTACTCGAGAAAGCTATAGCGCATTCGATTTGTTTCGAATAAATTTGATGATACGCTGCTTGATTCGTTCGAATACTGGAATTGACGGATTTTCGATTGGCTGTTCGAAACTTTTGAATATTCGCACACCTGTCAGTATGTCTACTCAAATCTGATAAACATGCCTTGTTACGGAGAAGATGATATTTTCTGCCTTAAATTGACATTGTGACATACTTGTTGTGTGTTTCTTCTTCTCGACGTTTCTAGTGCAGAGGTTATGGCATCCAGCCGACGCGGCCACCTTTTATCTAAAAAAAAATCCAACACCTAGAGAAATTGGTGAGACACTCTTGATATCTTTTCTCTACTTAATACTGATTGGCCAGCAAAATATTTTAGGCAATATTGTATAGTGAGTAGCTGAATATGGTGCGAAGTGATGGACTTTCAGCACAAAAAAAAGCGGGATCAACACTGCGCTTCCTTATGTGATGCAGTAGACTACACGTTCAGCATGCTAAGCTTGCTTGAGAAATTTCCTTTCTGGCTTAGAAGCACTCTTTTCCTTAATGAACACTGAGGCGTCCTTACTATTTTATAAGGCTGCCTGCTTGGCGTGGATGAAATTATCGTTCTGCACTGGTAGGGTGGCACGTTGCAAATATATAATAGAGTTGATTTTCGTCTTGCGTCATCTACGTTCCCCGAAGAAGGCCGTAGGTGGGAGTTGCTTTTTAGTCCTGGGTGCCTGGAGGCGCACCCACCGGAGGGTGCTCCGGAGGATGGACCCATTGAGTTTCTCAATGTAATTATCCACCATGGAGAGCCTCAGAAATTCCGACAAGAGTTGCTTTTTTTATTTCGTTTTGTTATTTTAGGGCATACAACGCGTACTAAGCAGTAACAAAACAACTCTTCTCGTGGTGAAGCTTGGCGAAATGCTGAGAGAGTTTCCACATACTCCTAACACCGAACTTTTGTCTTGCGTTAGATTTAAAAACCCAAAAGTAAATTAAATTGACCTACTCACTAGTCAAGCCAAAAATGAAACCTCGTATTCCCGGCATTCCCGCGGTAGATGAAGGGCTCCTTACGGAATTTGCATGGACGATGGCACCTCTCTTCCCTCTATGTATTTTGAGCAAGTGCGTAGAGGCATCTTGCGGGCCCGGAAAGCGCTCGGATGATGCCCCGGTCCACTCCTATCTGCTAAGGGAGCTAAGGTGTGGAGTATTCACAAGAACACACAGTAAAAGTACTAAAAATCGTTTACTACTTTCAGTATTCTACTACAACTCTGCACTGTTCATTTTTCATCCTTCTTTTAACAGTTACTTTAAAGTCAGATTATTGCGTCGGAAAACATGCAGATATCTGATAGATGATGGAGACGCTGTGAAATGTTTTATTCTGAGGAAGGAGGCTGGTAACTACTGATTTGGAGAACGCCATGTGCTTAGTTATGAAAATTTAACCATCACTTGACAGTTACGACGCCTAATACCACACACATCAATTCATGTGATCTGATTAGACAAAGCAAGTATTTTCGTTTGACATGAATAACTTTACCTTTGTGTCGTACCGCTATGTACATACTTATAGATTTCAGATAACCAGCATAACTTTTTAAGGTGCCTATGTATTACCAATGCACTTTTTGTCTCCTTTTCAAAAACAAAAATTAGCTCTAGTGGTGCAAAAATAGTGCTGCGCCTGATATATTAACTCGAAGGAGAACCTGGTTGTCCCTCTGATGAGGCCGAGCAGAAGTCACAGTGAGTGGCCACTTCCGAGCTCGAACTTTTCTACAATCAATCATTTGTGGCCTCGGTAGTGTATGTCAGCTGGCGTTGTTCGCCGTATAAAAACGCGATATGGCACTGGCACGTGTAGTGTCCCAATGCGGATACCCCTTCATTTAACATCGCATCGGCTTCGATCATCAGTCACGCCGCTCGAGGGCTCTAATCTTATACCGTGCAAGCTTGACCTTTAGCTCTCCACAGGAGCACACGTGTACGTAATCTCTGACACGTGGCTGTGGTGACTGCACCTTTTCGGCCCACAGGAAACTGCTTGAGTGCTTGTCTCTCTGCGAAGAAAAATTCCCTTAAGGTCCTATTTTAACATTTAAAAACAGGATCGTTATTTCACGTTGAGAAAGCACTCCTCTCTTATACGCACGTTGGAATTTTGCAGCGTCGCAGCCGCCTATCCAGGCGCTCCACTTAAAATATCAGAAAGTTTTTCTGCTGTCGTATAGAATGTACGACGTTCGCTTGAGTTGGTACACTGCCGCAGAGCAGTGAAATTGTCACAAGTTGAGGATATATAACTGGCTCACGCGTTTTTGACCATGTTTCACAAGAAATATGAGTGATTACAATAAAATAAAAGGGTAGTCCGTTCAGACACGCTTAGAATTTTCTCTATTAAATTTGGAGCCGAGTTCCATCACTGGAAGTGAATTGAGCACCTTCAAGCTGCCTTCAATTTGAAATACTATCTCAGTTTAATGCTTAATCTTACGTGTGAGCTAGACAGCCGGCACCTTGCACCGCGTTTCAATGGAAGAGACAACAATGTAACCAGAACGAAGAAACAGCCAGCTTTTCTAAAAAAAAACATTTTCAAGCCAATTTTCACTATGAAAAATACGCCCATCGAAATGGCACGTGATGAGTAAGATAATAAAAAGGTACAGACTAACGGTACATTATTTCGGCTACGATGCACATTAAGAGTTTGACACTTCCACGTGTGTTCATACTAGCATCAACGAATAGTTGTCGGTTTTGCTAAACGCCTACGGCATTTGAAGTTCTTCATCCTTGACGCGAACACAACCTGACAATTTTTCGAGGTAAGGCTTCTTGGCGTCAGTACACGGGGTGTTTCACCCAAGACTTCACACAATAAAAATAGGCTTTTTGATTTACCCCGCCGCGGTGGTTCAGTGGTTAGGGCTGTCGGCTACTGAGCCGTAGTAACCGGGTGTGATCCCGACCGTGGCGGCCGCGTTTCGATGGAGGCGAAACGCAAAGCCACCCGTGCGCTGTGAGTAACCAGTGCACTTTAAAGATTCTCAGGTGGTCGAAATTATTCCGGAGCCATTCACTACGTCGTCTCTTTCTGTCTTTCTTCTTTAACTCCCACCTTGCTCCCTTACGGCGCGGCTCGGCTGTCCACAGAGACATGTGAGACAATTACTGAGCCATTTCTTTTCCTCAAATACCAACTTTCTTGTTTTTCTTTTTCATTTAGAAGAACGCTTTTTTTTCGGCTTAGCATTTTCAGTGGTGTAGTACATAAGAACACAGCTAAGATGGGCTTAGTACAAGGCCGGTTAACTAATATTAAATAGTTAAATTTTAGCTATTGCTGTTCATCATCATCATCATCATCATCATCATCATCATCATCATCCTAACTACGCCCACCGCAGGCAAAGGCCGCTCCAATGTCTGTCCAATTAACCCTGTGCTTTACCAGCAGCGGCCACCGTATCACCACAAACTTCACCTCATTCTCCCACCTTAATTTCTGCCGACCTCTGCAGCGCTGGCTTTCCATTGGATGCACTCCGTTACCCTTCAGGACCAGCATTTATCTCGCCTTCGCATTACACCTCCTGTCGAAACCCATTTCTTAGTCGTGATTTCGAATAAGATGTCATTAACACGCGTTTGTGACTCACTCACTCTGACCGCTTACCGTCGATTAAGGTTACACCTATTATTTTTCGCTCTATAGCTGTTAGACTCTTTAATTATTGAAAGGCGTGTAGCTCACCGTAGTTAATATCCATACCAGTTTTAGAATTTATATAACCGATTACCCTCGGCACTGTGGCACAACAAATTTTTGCTACATCGCACCAAAACGCATGCGCTTTCGAAAATCTTGCAGGCAAAGCAACCTCTTCAGTGCACGTAACTCGTAGAAATATCCAAGATTTGTTGGGCCACAATGCCGAGGATAAGCGCTTTTTAGAAATTCTAAAAATTAATATGGATATTATGTACGGTGGGCTACGCGCCTCTCAGTCGCTCTGTGTTGTCCGTTTTTGTTTTCCATATAGGCGTATGAGAGAAAGCTTCATTGTTGCAAATTTTGATCTTATCAAAATATTTTGGTGTAACATCTCAAAATTGTTCTCAAAATCATCCCCGCTTCCTTAAAAGCAATACGGCGCTCTGTGCGATCTCCGCACTATTTTCTGTATATCTCGCTGATGGCCGTCACTGTTCATTCTGTCAGACCGTCGTATCCTGCTAATCTTGTTTCTCAGGCATCGACGGCGCTCCTGCTCGAAAGCATCCCCAGCCGGGCTCCGGAAAGCGAATCTCGCCAGAGCAGTGTATCGTGTGCGCCTTTATTCTTTGTGACTCGTGCTTTTTGCGTCGCGTGGAGAGCCTCGGGCGAAGTGGCTAGTCATGCGTGGCCTTGACCCTGATGCCTCAGGCCCTTCTTTCAACGCAGAGAAAAAATAGAAATACGGGTTTTTCTTTCAGGATTTGCTTTGACTTCTGTTTTACACCCGAAAAAGAAACAAATAAGAAGGGAAACATTTTTGAGAGCTGCATCTTAAACGATTCTGTCTTCTTAGAAATTGTTTTGCTGTCCTTCAGTCATTATGGGTTTTGATATGACTTTAATACAAGGGTGGGAATGTAAAGGTTACTGGTTGAGCAGAGGTATCAGGCGATGAGCTGGAAATGGGCTACTGTCGCATACAATTCAAGTCTGCAGTGAAGTTCCGCCCACTTTCATAACCAGCATGCACTGTTTCGTCCGCCTGAAGAAATAAGGAAGTGGTTAGACCTTTTCCTTTTGCCTAAAGAAATGACGAATTAGAAGACAAAATTGTGCGAGCAAGAATTTTGATCATTTTTTTGTTACAGAGTTTACTGATAGCTAAAGAAGTGAATCGTACAAATTTTAATTGTTTTCTCTTTTTGTTATTGCTGCGTAATAGTACAGCCCCCTGCTGTGCATGGCCTCCTGTAGCCACTTGTTTCTTAAGCTTTAGCCTACTATAAGAGCCCCGTACTAGAACAACTTACATTCCATACAGTGGCTACTAGAGGCACATACGCAGAGGTGCTCTGTAGGCAGAAGGTGCGTTCTGACGAAGAAAGACTAGTGGTAGTGCCCATGCCGTTGTGTGGACGAAGGCAGTATGACAGGAGCAGAGAGATAGCTTATGCGCCAAACAGTTTAGGAACGTTTTTAAACGGCACATACAATGTTTTGGTAAAAAATATTGCAGATGAAGCGGTTTTACACTTTTTGTCACCATATACTTCACTGTTAAGGTGTTTTAGTAAAGCGCTTATGAGGTTTCTAAGACGTAATTAGAGAAGTCTTCGGATATATTGTGCAACTACAATATATTAATATGCCACCTGAAGAGGAGTGTGGGTAAGCTGCATTTATTAAATGTTTATTCCGCCTTGAGCAAAGGGAAGAAGGAAAAGTGCAATGCAACCGAAATTCGCGTTAAACGTGAGACGAGATAGATGTAAAAAAATGAAAGTTGTTGCCTGCGTGCTACTAGACAGCAATTTATAAATTTACTCGCATCGACAAAACGAAAACATTGGAAGCATATTTTTTAAGTAGTCCCGAAAGAGTTGGCAGCTCTTTCTTCATATTCAGAAGCATCTCCTAACAACTTAATGTTAAGAAGGCTACAGTAAAGCGGGCTGTAACTCAATTGCCTACGTTAATCAAATCAGTTTCAATATCAAGCAAGTATCTTCTGAAAGCTCAATGGAATGATACTATTAACACATTACTGCATTTATACTAAGAAAGATGTAGAATGCGATCGAAAGAAGAGAATAAGAAAGGACTCGTTTATATGATTGCGTACGATGCAGTTTCACCAATCCCAGCTCTTTCTTATAGCAAGGAATTAGCTTAGCATGCAAGGGACATCTCTGTGTAAAGGTTGGCGCCCCTGATTGCTAGTTCTGCGAGTCTTTCACCTTTTTGTTTTGAATGCGGCTACACCGCTGATGCAAGCAGCGCTTTCAGGCCGAGAACATCTTTACCTCCAAGGCGTTGCAATCGTCAGAGATGTGCGCCGCTAGCGGAGAAGAGAACACGTTGCACTCGAGTCAATTCCGGCACGCATTTTCCCCTCTTCAGAGTATACTTTCGCTCTGATCTTCGTTACTCGTCTACGTATTCAAAAGCTTTTGGTGAGCCTTCTTCTGCGTCAGAGCTCAGATAATGAGATACTGTACAATTACAAATTCAAACATAAACACAAGAAACAGAAACAAATGGGCGATCCCGCGCTTTCGCACTTTCTACAAAATATCCGTCCTTGACCCATAACCTTCCTGTGGCGCTGAACAAATACTATTCTATTCACAAATACAGTGCCAAGCAGCTGCATTACTATTTTGCTAATAGATGACTTCTACTGCTATTTTTGTTTTGTGAGCGATATTTCATATTTAATTGCACATTGATGTTATTACTCTTTTGCTGTGGTTTTGCTTTGTGTGAGGTCTCTTTTTGTGATGTGCATCATGTATGCTAAATGCTGTGTGTATGTCGTGGAAATAGTTTGTGAGCTTTTTGGGTGAATGTTTTTTTATCTATTTTTTTGTAAACACACGCTATTGCCATGTATTGGGTCTCCTGGGCCTAGTCAAGCTCATATCTTTTGGCTCAGGAGACCTTTCCAGTTTCTGGAAAAATAAAATATGTATGTATGTATGCATACTACAGGTCCACAGAAAGAGGTTTGCCGTCTTTTCTTCTCCTCTATCGGGCTACAACTGGGGAGGGGGGAGAGAGGGGGGCGTGTTTGATTTTCAAATGTGCGAGCCAACGCTGACGTCGCTTTCACCACGCGTTAAGTCATGTTATTGTGATTTTCTTAATGCGTAGTTATGTTCGTTGTCATAAGTTGGTGGCTGTGTCACCTGAATTTGCAGAGGAACGCGGTTTCGTTGCTGTTTTCAAAGTCTCCAAATTTTCAGGCAGCTGTGGAAGTTGACATCTATAAAATGTACCGCTACATCAAAACTTTAAATCAAGGAATTACTCATTAACGAGCCCTCCTTACATTCTTACTATTCGGATACGAAGTGAGCCATAAGCAATGCGAATACGTCCACCTAGGTTTTCATGCGGCTAGGAGGATAAGGGTAGTTGAAACAAGCCCAAAAAAGACGACTGAACTTCTTATTACTTCGTTGTGGGACCGCTGCTAAATGGCCACATCGCTCTCATAAACATATCAAGTGAGCTTATCTATGAATCTCTGCTTACGTAGGGATCCTAAACGATGTTTCATGGAAAGAGCATGGTGTCGTCGAACCAGGGCCTTTCTGTTTTAAGGACATTAACGTGTCTGAGCACAGCCTCACGGACATACACAGAACAACATGTGGGCGAGTTAAACCGGCTCGTTGCTACACACGCTTTTTCATAAAGTGCTTTCTTTCTCGCGCGCGGGCGCGAAACAGCCACAAACGACGTCCCCTCCTTGAACGCAACAGTTGTGTGAGTGGTCACTTTTCCTGAACCATGTGCAAACTGAGATGTTTAGAAAAGCAGGTTTACATTGCACCTAGGTGAGGTCCAAAATTGTGCTACAGCCAATACACATACTTGGCAACCCCCGGTAGTGGCTTAGCGGCTATGACTTGCACCTGATGAGCCCAAGATGGCGAGATGGAATCCCGGCCGTGGTGGCCGCATCTCGGTGAGCGGAAATGAAAAAAAATTGTCCGTGTCCTGCTGGATGTCATTGCACGTTGAAAAGAACCCTTGGGGATCTAAAATTACTCGTAGCCCCCCACTGCGGTCACAGGAACATCCCAGCTGAAGTTTCCGGATATTAAACCCGATATGCAACCACATCATTGAGGCTAAAAGAAAGAAAAACAGCGTGTGGACGTGAGGTTATGCGAAGTCTGCCTTATTTCGCAGGCTGTGAAAGAAAGCCCAAAACCATTCATGATGAGAAATGACACTATGGGCGCAAGGAAACGTAAACAAGAAACGCCAATACACGGCATAAGAGTTCATCAAGAAAAAATGAGGTAATCCGCAACATGCTCACTATCAACGGGTTCCCTGAAAAGTACGTGTTTTAGCTTTCTTTCTATATGAACTGCACACTTCACCAACAGGAACAACTCATGAGCGGTGCTGCTGCTGATAACATATCTTAGTGTGGGCAGAAAAAAGAAAGATAAACATTGTTGCCTAGCCCGCACTGCTTAAAGCACTACGGGCTTCCTACTGATCAGAGGGAGAACAGACGAAGTGAATACAGGAAAGCGTAATAAACTTTGATGACAATGTATAGCGATCATAGGATAGAAATAATAGTATGCCAAGTTCTTCTGCCGTTCACGGCAAATTTCGTTGGACATCGTCCGAAGCTGAAGAAGTACATGAGGCCGAACCAAAAGAACATGAACCCGAACCTGGAGTAGATCATGAAGCCCGACTTATCCGAAACCCTCCGAACTTGTCCGTTGCGAAAGGGGAGGGAGCAGAAGTAAAGAACTTGCCACACTTATAGCCTAGAGCGGGATTCGAACCACTGGCAGCGCAAACAGTCTAGCTCTGCTTCTTGCTGCATTTAGACTTCGGCCGTTGATGTAGTCTTTCACAACGCACGTTTAATTTCCCCCTTTCACTTCGTGCTTCGGAGGCAGTCCTTATAGTCTTTCTTTTGTTTGTGATGCGTATGTTTGCAAAGACCACTGAGAGAAAAATTTATTTCGAGGATAAGGAGGAGTAACCGTCTCACTTTCATGTGCACCTCAGACATGTCGTAGAGGGTGGGGTGAAGAAATGAGCGAAAGAAGCAAAAATATTTTCATGCTGAAGTAGAAACTTCTAGTGAATTTTGACCGATTGGGGTTGTACTGCATGACCGCGACCACATATTTTCGCAATTGCGTCGACGTGTTGGTTGACGGAGTGGCGGCGGTGGCGGCGTCCGGCCGAGGAGTACGCCCCGGCATTCTTTGTCGCACATGCTGGCGCCGGCTCCTCTTCTTCTGCACATTGCGAGGGCTGATCACTCGGGTTGCAACTCACAAAAACTGGTGAAAGAAGCCAAACGCGCTTCTGTTCGCCAAGGTAAGCTGTAAAAAGAGAAGTGTTTGATGAGGGGGGCTTCTCAAGACTCGAGTTCAGCTACTGCCATCCATGAGCCGTCCTGGAATACGCTGCGTTTTCAGGCAGAGAGAGAGAGACTCTTTAATGAAGAAACAGAGAATTTAGCCGGCGTTTCAATATCGCTGGCATGCTACTCTGCGTAGGGAGGGGAATTTGGGAGATAAAGACTGAAGGAGAGCAGCGTGGAAGAGGTGAAAAAAAAACGAAGATAAAATGCAGCCATGAAATGGGTACTAAGGATGCAGTGGCGAGTATTGATGTAACCTATGGAATGCATAGTCCGACGAATGGGTTGACGAAGTTCACTGCAAGAAGAATGCATGAAGGTAACCTGCAAGTGAGTTTAGAGCTTATCGAGATGTCCAATGTCTTTTAAATATGTAAAAAGAAAGTTCATTGCAAGTCTCTGTTGCCTGAAGCAGGCTAAGGGGCCTAAAACTTTGTCCATTGTTAGGGGCACTGGGCAGAGCTTCTGCATGCAATGTTCATAGTACACACGCTCGTTAGCATACGCAGGGCACTCAAGCAGGATATGTTCCACAGTTTCTATCGAAGCACAGTTGTCACAATGCGGACTGTTCATTTGTCCAAAACGGTATTGCAGGCCATTTGTATATGCAGCATTCAGACGAAGTCGGTGATAAAGTGTTTCGAGTTGTCGAGGAATTCTGAATGAGAGTCTTGATCTAAGATGTGGGTCAATTGAGTGAATAAATTGGTACTGATGTGTCGGCAAACTCCAAAGCCGATACGTTTCTTCGTACGCAAAAGTTTTAGCCATTTGGGACGCATCAGATTTCGTGAGAAAACTTCGAATGTATCTCTGATGTTGATGGCCCTTACGGGCCGCTTCATCTGCTTTTTCATTAGCCATAATGCCACAGTGAGCAGGTACCCACTGAAATGTTATGCAGTGGCCTGCGGCAATAGCTAAATGATGGATATACCCAATATCCAGGGAAACTGGCTGGTGATTCGTTTTCTTCAGCAGGTTGGCCAGGATCTGCAGAGATGCTTTTGAATCAGTGAAGGTAACTCAACAGCCGGCGGTTCGGTGCAGGATGTAAGAAACAGCTTCCTTAATGCCGTGAAGCTCAGCTGTTGTAGAGGAGGTCCTCCGCTGCAGCCGGTAAGAAAGGGCATGGCCTGTTGAGGGCACATAAAGGCCACAAGAAGAAGTTTCTTTAGTAGTTGAACCATCGGTGAAGATATGGGTGTGCTGCGTATATTCTTCGATTAAGTAGGCGAGAGTAGCTTGCAGAAGTGCTGCCTGTGGCATGCGGCTCTTTGCATTCACACCTGGAACAGACTTCTTCACCTTTAGAGGAGAGAGTGTCCATGGAGGAAAGGCCAGAGGTAGTAGTTTCTGAGGCTGATTAATAGTAGGAAGGGGCAGGAGCTGCACTGCCTGGCCAAAGCTAGAGTTGCTGTGAGTTAGGTGGACACGGTGTAGGAAGTGCTTCTTCCCTTGCAGGACATGGCGGAGGTGGGTACGCATAGTTTCCTGGGCGGCAATTACCTCTAGTGGGAGACATCCTGCCTCCGCTACTGTTTCTGATGCAGAGGAACCCTTTGGGAGGCCAAGACATATTCGCAGGCAGTTGTTCCGTGCGGCATTGAGAGTCTTATTGCTTGATGTAGATAATCTTTGAAGCACTGGTAGACAGTAGCGCAAGGTTCCTTCAACGTAGGCTTTTTCAAGCAGAAGCATTGATCGGCAGTTGCTACCCCACCTTGTTCCCGCCATGAACCTGAACACTTGCGATGCTGCAGTAATCCTCGCACGGAGTTTTTTGATCTGAGGTGACCATGACAGTCGATTACAACACCCAGGAATCGCTGAGATCGTACATATGGCAGCGATCGTCCGCCTAGGAGCAGCGGATATCGGGTCATCGTTTTTCTTGTAAACGCCATTGCAACACTCTTTTCAGGCAGTAGATTTAAAGCTTCCATCTACTCCCGTTGACAATATACGACTGAAGTTTACAGGAAATGCATTTCGGCCCTCAATAAGAGCGCGCGTATTTACGTCCTAATAAAACACATAGGCTCTCCGGCACAAGAACTCCTGTGGTTCTTGAAGGTGCTCTAAAATCTCAACACATGCGTTTTCTTTTTTAATATTTCGCCTTAAGGCGTGGCTGCCGTAGTAGCCGGGATCAAAGCCGCGAACCGCTCAACAGCTGAATGAGAGATCACGTCAGAGTAACATTCTCGCGCCTCCACGTCTCTCCTTTGTCACGTAGCCATTAATAGCAGCAAAAGCACCAACACAAGAAATAAACTTAAATGAAAATTGCATGATCGCCGACATGCCCGTAGCTACGCAAATTGTAAACATTCCTGGAATTGTGCCAGTTTCCTGGAAAGCTGCGCCAAGAAGTAGGCCGCATTGGAGGTAACTTTTTAGGCATTGAATGCAATGTTAATGCTATTGAAACGCTTTGAAATACTGCTTCCAACAGTTAGCAACGTTGAATACAGAAATTGTTGATTATATCAGTTATTTTACTGTACTGGGATAAAACGTTCACCATGACGGCACTTCAGAGGCTGACGACTTTCGCATAAGCACATAGGCAGCCCGGCGCATCATCGCCGCGAAGAAAAACATTGTCGGGCACAGCCAGCTAGACCACTGTTGAAAGCGCTGGAGTAATTAGGCAATAGTAGACAAACGCGATCCGCCTTTTGTCATGCCGATGACTCTCTGAATCGAATGAATCATCGGATGCCAGCCTGTGTCTCGCCGTTGCCCAAGCACTCACAGCAACCCGACAGGACATACCGCAGCCAATTACGTGTCGGCACGTCTCCGGCGCTGCGAGATAGTTCGCCCACTTGAGCAACATATCCCATATGAAGGCTTGCACGGCACCCGTGAGAAATAACAAGCTCCGTGCGAAAGGCAGGAATAGGAAGGCAACATGGAGTGCTCCAGCAGCCAGACAGAAGGCATTGTTAGGATGCCCGCCGGGGCGTAAGCATCGAAGATGGATCGAACTAGAACCTCAAGGAAGGAAAGTCTTGGGAAAAGCTTGAATAAGAATAAAAGAGTACTTGAATATTTTGACCCGGTTTCATGCACTCATCCCGTGAAGCTTGAGATGCACCGATCAATCCCCAACAAGGCTTTTCCACGTCGACGTGAAAAGGTATATGCTTATGCCGAAAGGCCCAGCAATATCAGTTTTTGTTGCAAGGAGATGGGAAGGGATAAATGTAGCGACGAAACAACCACGCGCAATAAGACGGCAGTGCTGTGAATAAAAAAAAAAGGAGGTTTCGAACGTCACATCTTATAGTTTAGGCAAAAGTATGTATCGTACTTAGAGAGAACGTCAGGAATAGTTAAACCGGCTCTTAGCTCGAGAAAAGCAGGTTCCACCACAAAGCGAAAAAAAAAGGCGCAGGGAGCTCTACAGAAGGGGCCTGAAGCCACGCTATACGTTTGTCGTGAAACCTCCTTTTCTCCCCGTTTAAATCCTCTTTAAACATTTTTCATGTTTTTTTTTAAGTATGACACATACTCAACGTAACTTGAAGTGCCCTGGACAGTAGGTCGTAGTAAGATGTCTTGCTACTATTATGGCGTTGCGGAAGTGAACAGAAAAAAAAGATAAAAAGACAAAGAACCACATTTTTTACGTCATTACTTTGGCTAATGAGGTAACGCGAAGCCATTGCCATTTGCTTAATAATTCATGTTAAGCTTTCACGGCAGAGCATAAAAAGTAGAACAATAATGCGGCCTAAGAAGCTTAAACTGCCCATTGTTAGTTCACAGTCCGCTGTTTAATAATGCCCCTTGACTAATGTATAACGTGTTCTATTTCCTGCGAGATGGGAAAGTTAAATTTAAGTCACCCTTTTCTTGTCCAAGAAGTGCAGAGTGTTAGCGTATAGAAAAATGAAAATTCTGCGTACATATTCTGCATGCTAGCAAACAATTTCCCGGTAAGGGGTCCTTATTTAAGCTTTCTATTGGACTTTTTTCTTGCTCGGAGGTGCAGCTGTCTATGCGTTCAAAAACATGCGCCCACATCGAAAGATACGTGTAATGTGCAATGCGGTCGGGAAAAGATGCGTTTCAAAAATTGTAGTGTATTTTTTAATAAGGCGTAAAAGACTGGGCACTTCCTGCAGCTTAAAACAAGGAGCTGGTTCAGATCAACTACCCAAATCAGATAAGCTCTCAGACCACCTTTGCTGCACGAAAATTTCAAAGCTGTATTGCGGAGTGGAGGTAAGAATTCTGTGACCGCAAATATGCAATTAGCAGCGCATTTTTTAGAAACGCTAGAAAAACAATTATGCGCTGTTCGCAGATTCAGAGCACTTAATTAGAAGTGACATTGCATTTTTTCACACATGGCCTGTTATCCAAGTATGCAGATACTGAGTGCAATTTAACTATAACAACATAGTGTCCTGCCTCAATCTTATTGAGATATAACATACTTAGGCTAGAAGCGTTGACTAACGCCGTGACGACTGAGATAAAGTGGGATGCTACTATGTGAAAGCATGCTTATCAGGTGTCGTTTAATCTGCGCTGTCTTTCACTGTCGGCCTCGAAGCCCGTATAGAAGTCTTGCTGAGGTCAATAAATTGCAATGAAAAAATCATGCCGTCTATGAAACTGCACGAGTTCTCGATGAGGAGGCTATGCTTGCGGGCTCAATTAGCCGCTGGTCCAGCATGCAAATTAGACATAGAAAATTTTTGGCGCTTCATAAAAAGGTTTAGTCACACACGTTCTCACATTTCTAGGTGAAACGACGTGACATGTGACATGTGAGCAGCAGGGGGCCACGTAATCCTTTCCTAGACGTTTAAGCAAACCATACAAACTTTAGTACGCTATTACTCAGGCTAGGACAACAGTGCTCTGAAGAGAGTGGCCGCCACATCCAACTCCGCCGTGTGTTCAAACATAGTAGCAGCAAGGTGCCCTGATTAGATGGCCAACTCCGTATCTGCTTGTTTCGAGCCCTGCCCTACAGAAACTCCTCAGTTTGGTATTCAGTAAGTGCAGTATTCCGTAAGCGTAAGCGCACGTTACAATAATAAAACCTGGCGTGCGCGACATGCAACTTCGCATATTTATTGGAGGAATCGCAGCCAACTTTTCGGAAGCGCCTAAAGTAGGAGCTGAAACATCTGGTCTCTTAAGAACTACATCTGAAAAGAGAACGTGCTGAAATTAGCTGCATGAAAAGGCTGCAGATGAAGATATTTAAGAAACGCACAACGTTGCCTTTTTTAAAAGTCATTCCTTATAGTAGGATTTTCACTCGAGCCTGTGTGCTTCAATGTGTTTAGTGCGCATTGGGAAGAATTGCTCTGCAAGGATTGTGTAATTATAATTTTAGAATTTAACATCTCGAGGAAGAAATCCACTGCTGCAAACCTTGAGCAGAGGCAGTGACAATTCTGCATGTGATACCAAACAGATAATGTGCTCTTCAGGCGTCGTACACAAGTTTTTTGAGACCAGAAATATGTTTGAGAAGCATTTGTGACTGTTGCTGCGAAGTGCAGTTTCCGAGAAAAAATCAGGTCGTTTCTCGATGCGGTACATGTACCATATATTTTTTGCTTCCGTCGCAGTTGGGAATAAAGAAATCTCTGCAAGTTTTAATGTAGCATCAAGTATTTCTAACTAGCAGTTTACTCTTGAACCTAGTTTATTATTCAGACTGAGCGGAATGGGAAGCAATCAGAAACATTTTGTGTGCCGTTTGGCAAGTCGCGACGCATATACTAATATGGGTATCACTCAGAGTTACGCAAAGCTGACAGGTTTAAACTTCTAAATTTAACCAACGGGTTTAAATGCAACAAAAAGACAAATAAAGGGTACATTTACAAATTTAGCTTATGGCATGGGCGGCAGAAAATGAAGAATGGATCAACCTTTTTATGCAAAAGATGCGCATACTACAGATGAAACTGCAAGGCACGACAGGATTTTCCTTCCTTGGCTTTTTATTCCAGCTGCGCCTCACATAAATGAGTTTCCTGGCAACACAAAGCAATATATTTGTATATGTATCCATATTTGCTTATAGGGCAAATGTGTGGCTCCAAGTAACTCCTTTTAGGTACCACCAACTTGTTCTTGAGAGAGCCGACACCTCAATTAAACAGCTTCTATTTTAGGCTGTCTTCATTTATAACGACAGCCCCTTTCAGAATATCATAGTTTGTAGATTTTCGCACGACGTTCCTCTCTCACTGACTTTTTATCTCGTTCTTCAGTGTCGATCACTTATATACACGTGTCTGTGGATTTTTTTCACGCCTTGTTTATTGCCTCAGGACAGTTTCTCTCCATAGTTAACAGGCTATCTTCGCGATCGATACGACAGCCATCTTTTCTGAGGAAGCCTTCGTTACTAGACCACTTCCTTTTTCTACCAGCTCTGTACCTTGACGCTCGTGTATCATTGACGCTGTAATTTTCTCGTCCAGAGCCGGTGAAACCGCATGGCCAGAACTCACGCGTCTTCAGCTTCGCAAGGCGACGTGCCCCACTTTCCATGAGACGGGCAGCAGCTGACGCTGTCACTCAGCGGGTGGCTTACTGCAAAGCTGACACTCTCAGACTTCCAGATGCTGCCTTCTTCTCTACATTGGCGGCCTTAAGTGTCGCTAGCGCTGCTTGTACAAGTATAACTTTGTTGCTATACCACTATAATCATTGCATATCCGGGTGTATCAATCTTGCGTCTGTACTCTTGTGAAAGCACTCTTTTCATATTCCACATTTCTAAGTAACAGGGTCGCTGCAATGATGTCTTCGGGCGCAGTTTACGTACTGCACAGAATAGGGATAAGGGGGATTCCTACATATTAAGAGGTTTCCAACTCCAGCCGAAAATAGCAAGCTTTACTTACTACGAGGCTAACCGAAAGACGGTAGTGAAGCCCATTTCAATCGCGAAAGTTAATTAGGAAGTCCAAGAAACCACGCACAGTACGTGGAGTGCCTTGAAATAGCAGTGTATTGCAAGGCAGCAAACATTCATCAAATTATAGTTCGCCGCTTCGTGCTTTGTGGCGTCATGCTATAGCATCCCCATATTAATGATGTATAAACAAGCCCCCTGCAGTTGTTTCTTTGTCGCATGCTATTCCATGTATTTATACGGAGCGGGATAGAGCTGTTTCTTGAATGGAAATATTTTTATATAGAATTAACGAACCTAAGCGGTGAAAATAGAAAAGCGCAAAATTGGCCTTCAAAGGTCAAATAAGTTCAGCGCCTGAACGCAAAAAAAAAAATTGCCTCACCTACGAGCAAACGTCGTTCGCTTCCTTTCTCACGCCTTGAAAACAGTTATCAGTGCAGAGGTAAAAATAGGTGTCGTAAAACGAGATTTTTTGCTGTTTTTGTCGCATTGTGGGCTGCACTGATGTGCCCGCAATGCGTGTATAAAATGGAGAGTCTTCTTTCCGTCCCAACAAATCATATGAAGCGTTACACAAGAATAAATATGAAGAAGACACACAAACCAGAATTATTACAAAAAAATAATTTAAATAAAAATAGCTAAAGTGATAACGCAGGAGTTCTTCAGATAAAAAGTCAACCTTATTGTGTGGAAAAAGTGCCATACTACCAACGTTGGCACTTATTTTGCAGATGATTAATTAGGAATGCTTCCCCGGCTGCTTCAGCTGCCTCAGCTGCTTCTTCGAGCTAAAGAAAAAAGCAACTGTCCTAACCCGGGAGAATGTTAGTTGGCGTTGCCGTGCGCTTATTACGTTGTGCTGCAGCCAAATTCTAATTCGAAGCTTACCTGCACACCACCTCGAGATCGCTTCCACGCATTCATCGTGAGAGCTATCAAGGTAGACGTCTTTACGGTCAAGTCTGAGATTAGTTGTTTGCCACATAGTCAAGGAGCCATTTTGATATCGCCACCTCCTTTGTCATGATGCACGGGCCAAAACTACAGCCATACCTGTGAATTAGATGAAACACCTGTTGTCTTCGACCCCCTCCGCCCTCTTCCCCTCTTCCAACCCTTCTGACAGGAACCGCTAATGAACGTGACTGGGTGGTTGCAAACTATCCAAGCTAAAAGAACCTGGTTAAAAACAGGTTGCGAGAAACGCTAATCGAACGTGACTGCGTGACACTGACCAGTTAAGTGAAGGTAATTAGCTGGAGAATCCATGCAGCCTGCACGGAGTTGATAGCCGCGCGCTTGCAAACTGGCACAGCTAGAGTTCGTAGCTTAGCTCGAGATTGAAATTTTAGCCACCGCGGGATCGCTGCGGATAAATTACCAGCTTCCATTCGTGGCCGCCGACCCATCGTGGGGAGTAAGGAAGCTCATTACGGGCGCATATATATGGACACGTGTGAGATGCCGGCAAAACCTGGAGAGTCCTAAATGGCGAAAGAGGCCGCATAAGCGCCATGCTTCCGAGAAGCAACGTATTAAGTCATTAGGCCACACCGAAAGAATGTGCTGCAAATAAGCAAGGACGTTCTTAAGACGAGTGGCGCACACAAAAGACGCACACAGGAAGAACACAGGAAGCCAGTCTTTCCGTCTTCCTGTGTTCTTCCCGTGTGCGTCTTTTTGTGTGCGCAACTTGTCTTAAAGACCACCATGAACCAACTAGCCCAACAAGACGTTCTTCTAAAGCAAGGATCAAGACGTTCTTCTAAAGCAAGGATGCTCTGCGTGTTTTAAGTAGAACAGTCCTTGCCTTAATGTGAGGTCTTTGTGAATGAATTCACTTCCGCTACGCTCTTCTCAAAGGAACCAATAGACTTGTGTAAAAAAGTTTTAAGAAAAGTCACTGAAAGCAGTAGCGTGAGCGAAACTTAGTAGGTAGCTGGATAACAATACTGTCTTTCGCGACGCATTAAAATTAACTCAGCTGCAGTCTCCGTTCCGAGATTATATGTGTGTGCAGATGTACGCATGACACCAGTGGTGTATGTTAGAAATTAGTGAAAGAAATAAATGCCAGCGTGATGACAGGTGATCACAGTCTCCATCTTTCTCGTGGGGTCATTTTCGTCTGCGAAAGGCAGCCTAAGAACAGTGGCTTTTCTATACGACTGGCTGAGTTGATATCAGAGCTAATAATAGATCTACGGGTAAGATTGACGGAACCCATAAAAGCCAGGCTACCCGTTGACATTAACGCCGAAAACATGCATACATGGTGCGTGTGACTGCAAGGCACCTGCTAATACTGGTCTCAAAAAGACTGAACTGAATACGTTGCAGTTGCAATCTTTGCATTGGAAGTTTCGGAGAGGACCGTGGAGAGAATCGGGTAGATTGCCACGGGTGCCGTAAGTAAGCGATCGAGATTTTAGCTCGTGTGAAAAAAAAACTAACGCGGTAGTTTCTTAGTATCCTGCAGTTCTCCGGATCTTAATATGCTCAAGTTAGCATACCGGATACCAAGCGTTGGTTGATAGAAATTGGCCTTTCACAAAGACTATACAGAGCAGCCTGAGCGCGGCTTTTCCGTGCCTTAGACGGAGTCCCGTGGCATGATCTGCGAGTTTTTACTGTAGTTTCTATGCTGGTTGCAATCATGTATTGCGAGAGACAATAAAGAAGCAGAGGTAATGAAAGAAAAAAAGAAAGCTGAAATAAACCGATATAGTCTAAGAAAACAGTATAGACCAGGTAACTCCGCAAATAATGACACGCAGTAATGTAAGATATACACAGATGTCGTAGGAATTATTGTGCTATCAATAATAAAGTAACATGCGGGAGAAATAATAGCATTAGCATGTTTGAGAACTTATGCGCCAAGCTATGCGCCGAGTAGGCCTAATGACGAGGTAATTGCTGTATCGGACGAAGGGCGAAAGGAGGCATCGATTAAACGGAGGAAGATACTTTACTGAAATAGGTGAGTTGTGTTTGCATAACACATAAATGTGGAAGTCAAGTTGCCTTTCATGAAACCATAAATTGCAGTTTACACTTAGTATGTAAAAGAGTTTGATTCTTTTCTTTCTTGCAGTTCTTAACACCTCCCCGAATCCAGCAACTTGAAACCGATCTATTAAAATTTAAGGGAATATACTTTAATATCTATCGTCGAGGAACTCTGAAGTGCATAAATTACGCGGCCGGATATGCTCTGTTTAAAAAATTAACCGCCTAACTATTGCTGAATCTGCTACATTCATTTTTTTAAGGAAGTTACCCCGTTTCCTAATATTTTTAGTAGAGTATCACTGGAAAATCTTTAGAGCCACCTGTGTAGCGGCGAATTTTTCCCTGAAATACCGAGTAGAACAATTTTAGAACTAAAAAAAATCAGGAAAAATAAATAAAAACTCGGATGACTGGCTAGAGCGGATGCGATGCGAGACGGAGCTATGACGTCATTAATATTGCTGGCAGCAGTCGACAATCTTTAAATTGCTGAAAGAGCAACTGAAAGCAATCGCGCTGTCCATCAAATACCTGAAATTATCGAATACGAGTCTGAACTGTTTCTTTTTTTGCTTTAGCTGAGAAGCGGAAATCAAAGTGCCGGTATAATTTATAAGGCTGCAAATACTGTGCTGTCCGTAATAAGTGTGTTAATTGAGGCGACATAAATAAAAATCCAAACTTTTATATGAACAAGCAGGATGCTCCACACGTCTGTGAATTTAACGAAAACGATTAGGAGGGAGAGTGTACCATAGAGTAATTTTTCTTTCCAATGCACTGACTTCAGAAAAACCCTTCAATGTTAATAATTCACTGCTGTACAGGAAGGAGCAGGACTGGAAAAACGTTCTTAAATTTAAAGTAATAAATAGCACTTTGATTTTTTTTACATCTATACAGCTACCGCATGCTCAACTTTTCTTGCTGTTTGAAGAGGTCATGCAGTTTAAAAGCGCCTTTGAAGCGAAACATGCCAAAGCCATTAGCCTTGGCTTGGCTCTAAATGATTCTGTAGTACTCTTGGATGGGATGAGAGCATATGTCTTAGCCCCATGCACAGACTTGGGAAAACCTGTCTATGCGCTGATCAAGAAAGCGTCATCATCATCATCATCATCATCAGCCCTACTACACCCACTGCAGGGCAAAGGCCTCTCCCATGTCTCTCCAATTAACCCTATCCTTTGCCAGCTGCATCCACCCCTTGCCTGCAAACTTCTTAATCTCATCCGCCCATCTAACCTTCTGCCGCCCCCTGCTACGCTTACTTTCTCTTGTAACCCACTCCGTTACCCTTAAAGACCAGCGGTTATCTTGCCTTCGCATTACATGCCCTGCCCAAGCCCATTTCTTTCTCTTGATTCTGACTAGGATGTCATTAACCCGTGTTTGTTCCCTCACCCACTCTGCCCGCTTCCGATCTCTTAACGTTACACCTATCATTTTTCTTTCCATGGCTCGCTGCGTTGTCCTTAACTTAAGCTGAACTCTTTTCGTTAGCCTCCACGTTTCTGCCCCGTAGGTGAGTACTGGTAAGATTATGCTGTTGTACACTTTCCTCTTGAGGGAAATTGGTAAACTGCCACTCATGATCTGCAAGAATTTGCCATATGCGCTCCACCCCATTCTTATCCTTCTAGTTATCTCCCTCTCATGATCCGGAACAGCTGTCACTACCTGCCCTAAGTAGACGTATTCCGGCACCATTTCTAGGCTCTCGCTGCCAATTGTGAACTGTTGTTCCCTTGCTAGGCTGTTGAACATTACCTTGGTTTTCTGCATGTTAATTTTTAGACCCATCGATCTGCTCTGCCTGTCTAACTCATTGATCATGATTTGCAGTTCACCTCCTGAGTGACTCAGCAAGGCAATGTCATCAGCAAATCTCAGATTATTTAGGGATTCTCCATTTATTCTTATTCCCAACTCTTCCCAATTCAGGCCTCGAAATACCTCCTGCAAACATGCGGTGAACAGCATTGGCGAGATCGTGTCTCCTTGCCTGACGCCCTTCCTTATTGGAATTTTATTGCTGACTTTATGGAGGACTATAGTAGCTGTGCAGTTGCTATATATATCTTCCAGTATTTTGACATAAGGCTCTTCTACCCCCTGATTACGCAATGCCTGTATGACTGCTGAGGTTTCCACTGAGTCGAATGCTTTCTCGTAATCAAGCGTAAGAAAGCGTATAGACTGGCATATTGCGGAGATTTATGTTACGAGCCTCTTTGAGTCGAAGATACTTGCTGCCTAGCGCCATTTGATGTCGTATGTCGGCTTAGCGAATGCTTTCATTTTTCGCTCAAGCACAGGGGGCACGGCTGCATGCTCGGCTATTACATGAAAGGCAGCAGACGGAGCATGAAATCCGCCGTTATGGTAGCTCGATGGCCATATCGTTAAAACTCTACGCTAGTGCAAACATACTTAAAGACTCTATAAGGCCTTCCTGGTATCACTATAACGCACAATGCATATGAATATAGTCACGATGGCCGCGGAATGCAGGCATACATAAATAGCCGTAATTTTTCTATTACTAATAATCTGTGTTCTTTTCGAGCAGTGAAATACAACCAGCTTAGGCGCTACAATAACTGCAAGAAATCTGTAAATTTTCTGGGTGAACACTGGTGGCCGTAAGCATTTCATTACGGTTATAAATGTGAACTAAACCTTTAAACGTTGGCCTTTTTAAAATATCGCTTGAATTAAGGGCGTAACCGGCATCTCCACAGAAACAAGTGCACGGTTTCTATTGATTTAGTTTCATTGTCTTATCAACAGCTTCAACTCAAATGGCCTTGTTTCGCAGCACAAAAATTTCCCCGCTGCGCAAAATTATGTAGTGTGTGTTTTGTGTTAAGTAGTAATACTGAATGCGAAAAATTTATTTTTAACTTGCATATTTAAAAAGTGTCTTTTTCTTTGTTCTGGGACGAAGAAACGAGGCTTACAGCCAAAATTTAGTTTAGCTGTCATCATGGCAATAGAGAATTGCATGCTGTAATATTTGGTTTCTCAAATCAAATTCCTTTAGTGCATTAATCACGAGTGTCCTCCTACATGTGCTACAACGTAACGTGAGATATATGGTTAAATAAACACTTGCTTTTGAAATATGAATCACAAGCAGTATTGTGGGCGCCTTTCTGAACCTTTTGCTCCGTAATGAGGTAAGCAATCAGTTAGCAATATTCAAGTGTCTTTAATGCGGCTTTAGAGGCACAACAGCTCAATTACAGAGTTTTATAGTGACATAAAAGCAAGAATTGCAAGTAATTACCAAACAGACCGGTTTACTGTCGTCGTATCTTCTGCGCTTTAGAAGAAGCACCCGGGGAAGCAGTTAAGAAAGAAACCTTGAGTGCTTGCCAGCATTTACATAGATAAGGCTGTGCCTGCTTCGGCACTTGATGTGAGTGGCCAGTACGGCTGGTAGACAAGGAATGTCGTATCCGAGAAACACGCCACTGTCGCGAACAGTTTGGGCATAACGCGACTTGTTAAGCGCGCAAACCAACCTCCTTATCAAAGCTACCGTTCCTTGTACTGCGCCATCTATGTTATTATTTATGTTATGCACGAGGATCTAATGAAAACAAGCTAGGAACGAATATCATTGGAAACAACTGCGCCATACAAATAGAAAACTTTCTTCGAATACTATCAGCGAATTTTCATGTGCTACATTGCTGCGTGTGTTCTTTAGAAAACCGCAAATGACTGTCCCCGATGTCTTTCCTTGTTTACCATACCCCACAGTGCGAATGGTTTCCTGTCACTTCTATGACGTTTAACAATCCAAGGCCTAGACGAAATAGAGAACGTGCACGAAAACGAAACCGCTTAACCAGTTGATTAAACAGGCCTATTGTTAAAATATGTCATGTTGTGAATCCTTCATGCTGTCAAGTCGTCGGTTGAAGACGTAGAGGCTTCGCGTTTAGAAAGAACTGGAATAACCTTGAAATATATCTAAGTGGCTACAAGCACTCACGGTTTATTTAGCAACGTCGCGCAAATGAGAATTGTGATAAAGAAAATATACATCCTGAACGCGCTTTACTTTGATTTCGGTGGGCAATGGAATAAAAAAAAAAGTCAGCACCTGACGGTCACTGAAGTGCACTGACTTAAGACCAGTAAGTTCTTCGCTATTTAGCGAGTTGAAGCATATTTATGACTTTTTCCGCGACTTAGAATAAAGCACTGTTAGGTTGTCTTTGTTTTCTCCGAAAGAGAGCCTTTCACAATCCGTACGAGAAACTGGGCTATAAGGTAATAAAAACGACATTTGGGATATTGGAAAAACCAGGCCACACTGCGGAACCCGCGTTTGAGACGACGGCGGAGCAAGAATCTCTGAAAGTAAACTAGCGTTTGTTAAAAATTTAAGTATACTGAAAGTCGTCATCCACCCATCAGGGTTCTATGCCGGCACGCTATATTGAAACTTTTTTTGCGGAATGAAAATAAAAATACATTCGAGGCTCAGCCTTAGATATGAAAGCACTGAGAGGCGATCTTAGCATGAAGTCCTGTTGCCTTTCCTTGAAAACAAAAAAAAAGCAACTGAGAGGCAAAAATAATAAGTTGCGTTTTTTTTTTCAGAGTATAACTGCCGGTCGCCATATCACGGTGTTGCAGTCCACCCGATATCTCAATTTATATTCTAAATTCTAATTTCTTTGCGGATGTTATACTGAAAAGAGAAAGCGAGGAGAACCAAGATCTATTATCTCGAACATCTCCTAGAATGGCCGCTTTGTTGTCCGTTACCGGCTCCCTTTATTGTTTTCGGCTTTAGCTTGACGTGATGGTCGTGAGAGAAGGGGAAACTGTTTTAAAAATTGTAACTCAATTACTACAAAGAGAGGAAAGAGACAAAATCACTTTTGCAGTCCGAAGACGTCGCTCTTCTGTAAAAGAAAAACCCTCTCACACAGCTTGTTAAGGTACAGAAATCCAAGAAATGAGAAATATAGAGGGCGTTAGAGACGATGCCGAAGAAAGCTGACACCATATCCTCGTCTGTCGACTAGCAGCTCTTATATTCGTTTGCTGGTAAATTCAGGTTTTGAGGCGCATTGAAAGGCATATGAAAAACAACAGAAAAGAAATAAAATACAACACTCTGCCTTTTCTCTTTAAGCTGGGCCAGTCTTCTTTTGCGCGATCAAGTAGATGGTCTGCTATCACTCCATTGATAATGTTTGAGGGTAATCAATGCTTAAAAATCTAGCAAGCCTTCTGAAGGTTGTATCTACTGAGACAATACATTCCCTGAACTGACGTTCTCGTTCTCGCTTCTGTTTTTTTTTCATTTTGTGTGGTTTTTATCTCACGTTTCTTCAGTGTTTCTTGCTTAGTTGTTTCTTTCTTAATTGTATTAAGCATGAGCCAGCCTGCTTAAGTGAACATGCTTACTGTTGCGCTGAAAGAACTTGAGTTTTGGAAATATCAATTGCGACTCTTGCATATGTTTTCCAGTGAAACCTGCCTAGAAAACACTAGACAGGGAGAGCTCATTATGTTTAGTAAAGGTACGCACAAAACTGTGCTCCTACACTCCCGGATGTTCCACAGCTTTCAAAACAAGTAGCTGCGGTTTTGTATTATTTTTTCTGCCGAAGTGGACGACAGAACTCTTTCCAAGCCATTGCAAGCTCACTTAAACGCCTCTCTTTCTGCAGACAACAGGGAGATTGTCATTCTGTCTGACTTAAAGTCTGCACTACGACGCCTGGGAAGAGGGAAACACGATGATAAATTTAGCCTCTGTGTTCTCACTTGGCTGAAGAAGCTAGACTTGAAAGGATTTCAAGTTTGCTTGCGGTGGCTACCATATCTCACGCAGGAGTCGTTGGTAACACGGCGGCAGACCTTCTGGCTCAAGAAGCCCGGTCTTATCCATCTTTAGTGTCTGTCCCAAAGGACGAGACGTTTTCTAGGCACCTAGTGGTGCAACACTTTTTTGCACTTCGGCAACTTTTGCACCTCCCTTGCATTACGCGGGGCTTGTCGCGCGACAAAGCCACTTTCTTATACCAAGTGTGCACGAACTCTGCTTACACGTCCGTATGATTGCACAGTATTCACCGCCTATATGTGTACACTGTGGTGTTGTGAATGATGTGAACGATTTGGTCTTAACGCGTCCGCATTTTTGTGCCGAGCGTGAGACACTCTTTGAAAGATTGAGGAGTCTGAACGTTCCCATGGACGACGTCTCACGCATCATGTACCCTGAGGGCTACCGAACTGAGCGGCGAAAAGTGTCACGATCACTGCTGGAGCTTATAGAGGACGCTGGTCTTGTGGGCAAGTGGCAGGAAAAATCAGTGACTCAGGCGGAGCAATTGCCGAGAGGACTCTGTAAGGCTAATCCCGCCTTGATATTTACTCCACCACCACCTGATTTTCCGCAGACGCTTTGAAAATGAGTACGGCTCAATTAACAGGACGGAGCCGCGGGTAGAGAACAAAGCACGAGTTCATTAGCTTCTGCCTATTAAAAAAAAAAAAACTCCAGTCGCCTTCCACACACCTAAAAACGATGCGTACGCTGATGAACAAGCGATGTTATTGAAATCATCACCTGGCAACTGGATAGGGAAGAATTATGAAAGTACTTTCAGGAGCAGAGGCGCGCAATGGATGGCCAGTGATGCATCTTCCTCTTTTCATTAATGTGAGAGGTGTCAGAGTTGGGATTCTTGCTGTGCGTCTCAACTCTGGTTTGTCAAAAGAGCAGATTGTGCTTGCAGAAAGTGCGGAGGATGGAAAATGTCCGCCTTCGTTATTATAATCTAAAACGCGTTATCTGGTGCCCAGTGTTTAATGCAGTGATCCATAAGTCTTGTGTAAAACCTACCATATCGCAGTGAGGATCATAAATCATCCTCATGGCGAGATTAGTACAGGGGATGACACTTTCTTGTGGCAGCTTTCTTTCCTTTTCCAGTTCATCGTTCATGCGCATGAGAGGCGGGCTGTTTTTTGGAGTCTGAACAGAAGTGTCTCATTGCAGCTAGGAGAAACTGTCTGCCTATATGCCACAACTTAGGCCTTCCCGTGCTTTGCTGTGCAGAACCTACTTATATTTCTTGGAGACTTAAGTTTTCATTGGAAGTTATTAAGAAATTCGCGGGCAGGTAGAAAGGCGTGAACATTTAAAAAAAATCATTTTCGACACACTTTTTTATGATTGGAACAGGTGACATTACGGAACGGGAGTTCTAAACACAGAGTAGCAAACACTTTTTTTAACGCACTTGAAGGGCGGTTTCGGAGAGCATACATTTTTTTTCTCCTGCCCCTAGCGCCCCTATTGCTGCTGATAAGTGGAGTCTGGGACAGCCCTACCATCGTGACCTTGATGACTCCTTCGCGGCATAGAGCGTCTCTTCGATGGGCTCATTCGGTTGATTTATTCACATGTGAGCTGCACAACTCCAGTCTCAAGCTTTCTCGCGAGGCGCATAATACATATCGGCTCTATCTTAGTAGCTGCTGGCAGTTTTCCTGGTTAGAACGTTCGTCACTGGCATAAGTATTTGCCATAGTGCGTAGGGCTTATCAAATTGGTAAAGGTAAGACGAACAAGGCAATCACACTCCGCGCACTTGAACGTAGTTTATTAACTGCGCAATAGAATCATGTTTAAGGTATTTTGCTGAGCGCAGGATCTCACTGTAGAAAGTAAAGCAATGGCTTGAAATGGAACGGAGTAGTAGAAAGTTTAAGAGGTGGAAAGGGAAGATGAGTAAGAGGTTATTGGTGATGTGATACTGGCGAAGAAATTGCCCTTCGAAGCCACACGGATAATAATATTAGCTTCCCCAACGCTTCTATTCTATGGCTCGTTTGATATTTCATGTTCATATAAACACTGGTTGCTACGGATGTAACTGTAGCAGATGCTGGGTTCTCTGGTGGCCGAGCCAATCTTGAGTTCTGCTTATAAATAGCAACGGACTGCGAAGAAGATGTCAGTGTAGTACATATATGCCTGCCACTTCGTAGACTGGAAAAGAACAGAATATTTGAAGATTATGCTAGCTTCGAGCTTTATACTTTTCTGCGAAATGGTTATGATATCCGTGTTGCTATCAGTGCCAGTCCGGTCAAGCATCAAACAAAACTTTCATCATGATTTTCTTGCCTCTAGGACAATGAATACGTCTTGAGGCGGCTTTACAGAAGTTAGGGTCTTGTCCGGCTCAACCTGTTGTGATCCTGATTCAAAATCTGCCCTCTAGAGGTTAGAGCGCGGTTTCTCTACTGACGCCTTGTCTATAAACTCTCTACGCTTGGTGCAGAATCTGCACAGCAGAGGCTTTACTCTATATTTCCAATGGGTGCCCTCTAACATAAGAGTCAGAGGCAATGAGATGGCAGGCAGTCTCGCCCATAAAGCTCTGTCAAGAAATTCACCAAGAAAAGTACCTCAAGATGGAAAAAGCCTCTTCAGAGAAACGATGCTCGATCATTTTAGTACACTGTGGAGTGCGCCCCACAAGCCATGTGTGAGCAAGGGACTGATAAGATCCCAGGCAACTCAACTACATCGAATTCACACGGGCTCTGCTCGTACTCCTGCCTGGATGCATAAGACGGGCATGGCATCGTCTCCGCTGTGTTCCTTATATGATGTGTGCGGGGATATAGAACATTATAATATGTACTGCCCAGAGTACAACGCGGAAAGGTATGTGATTTCCTATTCCTTCAAGAAGACAGGAGCCTTTCACAGTACAGTTCCGGATATTGTCTACCCGAGGGGAAACCAGATATGCAAAAGGGAGGCTGCACGCCTTCTTCTAACATTTCTGCTGGACACTGATCTTGTCTCTAAATGGTGACAGCATTAACGGAATATGGTCTACTGTGATTAAATGTGTGCGTAGATGGTGTCTTCTGGAGTGGACTATGTAATATTGTGAGTGAATGTGTGCATTGATTGTGGCACTGCAATGGAGTATGTTGTACTGTGGCTGAATGTGTGCATAGATGGAGACTTTTGGAGTGGATTATGTTCTACTGTGAGTGAATTTGAGCATAGATGGTGATTGCAGGAGTGGAATATGTACTGTTATAAAGGACTGTGCGTATATCAGGGCAGGTCTGACAGGGTTTAGGTCATTATTAACATATAAGGGACGGTACGATGTAGCAATTGCCGGCAGAATAAACAAGGCTAACCCACACCTGTAGCATACAACAACTCAACTCAGCTCAACTCAACTGGCGATGTAATTATATTCAAGGGCTCTATTCAGTGCACAATAGAATCATATTTAAGCTACCATTCAGCTGAGCGTAGGACCAAGCCACGCGTTTTAAGAGTTGCTATCATTCACTACTGTTCAAAAACATTCCGCGTCCTTCTTATCCCGAAGTTGTAATAAAAAAAATATCGAGGACATACCTATTCAGGACAATAATACCAAAACTGAAAAGGCTTTAGTTCTAATTTTCGATATAGGTTTACTTAAAAACATTGGGACTGTCAGGAATATGATTTTTTTTTATCTCCCTTTCTTGTGGGAGGTGTAGGGTTCGATCTGCAGTGGCGCCGAGTACCCACCGGTGATACAATAGGTACAAGCATTCACCTCCCTGAACGAAAAAAAGCCTGTGCTTGAAATGCATTTCGAACACATTGTATTAATATTATGCATTTTTTGTCCCTATGCTTAAATTGCAATACGAATGCTTTCTAAGCATGCTAGGAGTAATATTCTCAACATTCATATAATTGCACCAAAAATACATTTCCTGTCTGCTTAGTATATTTATTAGAATTTAGAAATGTACTAAAATATACAATACAACGAAAATTCACTAAAATATGCAATTATACAATGCAAATGCACTAAAAATAAACAATAAATACATTAAAATACAATAAAAGTATACAATTAAAAATATGTTCACTTCGGCTAACTAGTCGGATTCACTGGATGGTACTGATCAATGTTGTCAACAGTAGAAGTAATGACTGAGCTGGCTTATTAGCATCATGAGACAGATAGTAGATGAGTCCAAAGAGATGGACTCCCTGTTCCACTGCTGTACCACGGGTAGCATCAGGAGACGAACCCAGAGAAAACGCGTTGTTACGAAGCAGTTTATGACAATGGAAGGTAACGTGGCGGAAATGAGGGGGAAAGATGTCGCCACACAGGAAATGCCGACGGAAAGTGACGTCAGCAAACAGGAACTGCTCCGGCAAGCGCGATACTTGGCTTGGCTTATATATATCCCCCGAGAGGAGACACATTATCTTGCCCGATGAGGCACTTTTTGGGCAAAGACTGTGGGGTCCCAAATTGTGCCACAAGTGTCGGAGTGGTCGCTTTCGAATCTGCTGTGTTTCTAGAACCGAACTGCTTGTCGTAACTTGCATCAAACATCGGTCAGGAGTCGAACTGTCAACCAACAAATACATGGGCGCCTATGAGATCCGCTCGGTCTTGCCAGTCGGGGTCCTTTTCGCTGGCATTTTCGGGCCGGGACATGCGCATAGCGCCCTTGCTGGTATAATCCTATAACACTGTCCACTCGTAATTTAAATCACTGGTGATTTTTTCCTGCTAGACGTCACCATAAACTAATGAACGACAGAAAAGAGAGAGTTGTCACTGTTCTGGGAAGCATGATTTCGAGCACTATAGGTTGTTCCACGGCGGCTTCAAGTGTGCTGCAAATATGCTGACGCGGACTACCCATTCTTTAGAATTGAAGTATACTTTGGACGAATTAGTTTCGTATTTTGGAAAGCACACTTTAATTTCCCGAAACGCGATTTGGAGTACCAACTGTTCAACGGCAGCTTGAAGTGTACTGCAAGGTGTGCTTTGGAAGAATTAATTCCGTATTTATGAAAGTACACTTTAATTACATTGCAAACATGTCATTTCCAGGAACGCGATCTCGAGTACTGTTTAACGGCAGCTTGAAGTGTGCTGCGAATATGTTTACGCGCACAGCTCATTCTTTAGAATTGAAATATACTTCTGACGAATTAATGTTATGTTTTAGAAAGTACTTTCAATGCAATGCCAACATGCAAATGCCATTTGCTGAAACGCGATTTTGAGCACTAGATTGTTCTTCGGAGGCTAAAAGTGTGCTCCACATATGCTTACAAGGACTGCCTGTTTCTTGCAATTGAAGTATACTTCAGGCGAATTAATTTCACATATACGAAAGTATATTTTAAATAAATTGACAAGCTATTAAAACCGCGCACATATTTTTTTCACGTATTTTAAACGTGCTCGAAGCATTCTTTAAGTGACGTATTTTTGGAAAATTTTAAGAATATATTTCGAATACCAAGCATAAAATTTCAGGAACTTATTTCTGGCGCCGCCGCGGTGGCTCAGTGGTTATGGCGCTCGGCTGCTGACCCGAAAGGCGCGGGTTCGATAACGGCCGCGGCAGTTGAATTTCGATGAAGGCAAAATTCTAGAGGCCTGTGTACTGTGCGATGTCAGTGCACGTTCGAGAACCCCAGGTGGTCGAAATTTCCGGAGCCCTTCACTACGGCGTCCCTCATAGCCTGAGTCGCTTTGAGATGTTAAACATCCATAAAACCAAAAATCCAAACCCATTTCCGGCATATCTTTAGTGCATTCATGAATACAAAATATGTTTAAAATACATTATAAATATCCCGCCGTATATTCCAAACGTATTAGCTTTCGCTAAGGGGTGGTCTGATGCTCTGCTTATTTAGGATGAAATGCTTGAGAAATGGGAATTTGATTCCACCTTGAGTATAAGAAAAAAACACGTTGTGCCATGGCGCTTTTTGGCCACAGGTGTCCATGCGCCATTAGAAGCCATGAGGGTGAAATAAATGAACTTAAATATGAATTTCCGCAGTTAAAGCAGATATTCATAAATTGAGCAAGAAACAAATATGACAGGCTGGAGTGGCTATTTTTGGTGGTAATAAGTTCTCGGCAGGTTTTCGCAACCGAATGAGCTACGCTCCTATGAAATTAGCCCTGGCCAGCCGCAAGTGCTGCTTATACCAGATGCCGGCAGGTAGAGAAGGCAGTTACGTGCCCTGTGACGCCCGGACCGCGCACATTATACAGCGGACATATACGAAAAAGAGCACGCGTGGGTGTGTTTCGCTAATGACTTCGCATAAGGCCCCCGCGCTCTCGTGGCAACGAGGCTGGCGCGCAGTGAAGGGGAAAAACAGGTTGTTAAGCGAAGAGCACCCCGTAGACGCCGTTGCTGCTGATCCCTGGGGTTGAGCGTTGGCTGTGTTATTATGCGCCGGGAAAAGTAACGAGGGGGGCTCGCATCAACCTGGCAGCGACCGCGGCGCCGACAAGATGTAAGGGGAAAGTGCACGACCGCTTTACCGGCGGGCACGAAAATTGAGCGACGAAGGAGCATAAATGATAAGTTAAGACGAGCGACGATGCCCTCACGGGAAGCGTAGTCCTCACTGCACCCATAACTGCGCCGACGACCGTCATTTCTCAAGCCGCTTGTCGTTTTAATCTCCGTAGCCTTTGAAAACTATCACTTTACGTCAGCTCCGTATGCATCGCTCTTGATTATTCACTTTATTCATTAAAGCTTGTTTCTGATCTTCAATGTGTAGAGGCGTAGAGGTCGAGGTGTAGAGGTCCCGCTTTTATACATCTTCGCAACACCGCATCTAAAGCGACACCTTGCTGTCAATTCACTTAGCACGAATGTCCAGCACCTCACGCACTGTCAAGGTTAAATTGGCTGCTTTATTCTCGCTAAGCTGTCTCGCCAGAAATATTGAAAAGACATTCAAGCAGTCCCACAGGAATATTATAGTGAGCGATAACTTCACTCATGTTTTTCAAAGGGAACCATTGTCTTCTGTAGAGGGTTTAATGTGTAATATGACAGTGAATATGTCACACCATAGAGTTTCTTAAAATTTGCAAGCGGAAAAAGCAGCGTCACCATCTATGCGAGTTAAGCTTTTTAAAGAGTACTTCATCTATCGCGAGAATTCCTAAAAAAGATGATGTTTCCTATCTAGTGTTGGGCCAAAAAGAATGCAGTCTGCCTCGGAAACGGTAGCTGCGCCACGATGTCTTCTTCTGTGCGTACAATTAATATTTCAATAGCTCGCTGTTAACTTCTTCAAATAATTTAACTCAAGTGAAAGTTGGCTATCAGGCTTGTACGGAAACTTGCGCAACAATTCTTAGATGTTTGCTTCGAGAAGAGTCATTGTAATGACTTCATCCTCGTTTGATGCCAACAATAGCCAAATGAGATGCAAAGCCACATGTTCCCAGCATTCTTGCGCTTCTCCATAGCGACTTAACTCTTGCAGCTGCGCTCTTGTCTCTTTGAGAGACAAAAGAAATTCTATAGGTTGATAAACTCTGTAGGTTGCGCGGCTCAGTGTTCTCTCCATTGTGCAACGTGATCAATCGTGTGATGTCATGTGACCTTGCTGTGTGGTTGTGCATGCCGATGACGATCAGGATAACTCGGGAGGTAAAGGTATAACAGCTGACACCAAAGTCTTCCGTTCCGGTGGTCAAGCGACCGGCACGACTAAATGGCACGAATGAATGAATGAATGGCGCTCGACTTACAGGCTGCCTGGAAAAATTTATGATGTTGTGCTTCTTACGCGTAATGTAGTCTAATAATAACAAAATGAAGGTTATAAATAAGCACATAATGTTTGATCTGGTATTCGCAGCTGATGTCAGTTTTCAGCGGGTTAACAAAACTACGAAGACAATCCATGAAAGCTTAAATTCTTTACTGCAGTGGAATGTCTGGTGTTTGCAGTTATATCGCCATTTGTTTGCCGGGGCGATCTTTCCTGTGAACACGACGTGAAATGAATGACGTTGTATTGCCTACACACAATTTAAAAGATTCCCATGTTCTGAGTGCCATTATTTTTTTCAAACAAGTTGCTAGACTGAACTAACCAACTCGTTCGCTGCGTCAACGAGACCAGCCGTGACGCCTAAAATGCTCAAGGCGCGTAGTTACGAGTACATGACACTTGCGTTGTCTTCTTCCTGCACAGGTTACATTTGACAAAGGGATCACATCTGGCTTTGTTGCAAGGCCTTCTCTCCATCTTGTTTTTGTTCATAGTAAGGTTCCCAAACTGCTCTTCAAAATTCCAACTTCTTTTAGAGTAAAGCTCTGAGCGCGAATAACGCCACACAGGCGATTGTTTAACCTACTTAATCTTAATTGATTAGCGTGCTGAACCCGAGCCCTCTTTTGAGACCAGAATCTGAAAGACAGGTGTTAGTTTCTCGACCGACTTGTCATAGGGGAGGCACACTGCATAACTACACTTTTGCAATGAATGTGGGGTTTTAATGCCTCTTTTAGCTGATACTTGTGTCGATGAAACAGAATATGCTTTCAGTTTATCATTTCTATCTACTATTAATGAGTAGAATTCAATTTATATCACTAGTTTATCACAATTGAATACGTTGCTTGAAATGCAAAAGTGAGCTCGTTGTGTTCATTTAAGGCGTTGTGTTAAAATTTAATGATGGATGACACCGTGCTCCGGCTGATTTACTTGCTTATTTTGCCAGAGTTAAAAAAAAGTTCCAAATATTTCATTTTTTCTTTCTGTGGGAACTCCTAAAGCTTCGAAGAGTAACCCGAGGGAACACATGTAGTCAAAATATCACTAGCGGTGAGCAAAGATGAGTAGGCAAAGAACGGCTCCTAAGGCCTTATAACAAACATTCATTCCGGGCAATGAATTGTTCCCAAAATTGTGCCAGGATAAGGGGAATATAGTGGTAAAAAGAGGACGTAGACAACACAGTCACGCACTCGCGCACTAACCAGGCCAAATCGCCCTACTTCCCCAAACTGAGAAACGCATTCTGAAAACAGACATTCAGAAGAACAGAACGAAGCAAAACATTTCGGAAAAAAAGGTAACCACCCAGTTTTAAACTGATCGCAAACCGTGAACCTTAGAGCAACATAACGACTAACAACTGAGCCATATGGCGGCCCTGCACATGGTTTCCTGTCCCTGCGCTGGAAGCAGGCCATCAAGAAGCGGCAGTGAAGTAGATGCCTCTTGCACTATTTCACTTTCTAGATTTTTCTTGCCGCGTGCTGCTTACAATGCCGTGTTTCCGAGATTCCTTTCGGAAGGAATGAGGCGTTAATGGGATTGTGACGTTTACTAGAAAAAGTCGGTAGCATGCGATTTTCTAAAGGTCATAGCACTCCTGGAGGAATATAATAGCACAGTGCAGTGAGAATAAAAGTGAGCTGTCATTGACGATATCTGATAATATCACTCCCAGTTGATAACTAATGATTCGAGCTTCAAAGATTGCACGCTGCTTTTAACACCGTCAGGGGATTGGATTCGTACCAATGAATATGACCCGTGTCGTGTTTTTGCCTCTGTTTGCTCTTACCTTGTTTTTATGCGTATAATTACTGCCATTCAGCACATGCATATAAAAATCTTGTTCCTGATGCTTTGAGTTTCGTGGTGCGGCATAGCAGAAAGAATAGAAAAAACCTGCTTAAAAGGTCCATCGCGTCGCCATTGCAAAGGGAAAAGCGGGCCAGCCCTTGACATCTGCGTTATAGGGGTCGTTTCGCACGCTTTTCTGAGAGAAGGCACTGGCACTGACAGGGCCACAATTCTTTTCTCTCCGGAGATCGACCGCAAGGCAGTGGCAGCCATTCTCCCGCGGCCCCTGCTGCGACGGCTCTTGTCACGTTATTGGCAACGGCCGCCCTGAGAAATGCCAGGCCACTCACGTTGCTGCGACAGCCGCTTCCGGAATGCCGCTGGCGATTGTCTGCCAATGTCTTCCTGTCCAGTGGCCACACTCGGAGCGGCGATTGTGCCGTACTTTTTGTGTTCTGCCAGAAAAACTTGCAGGGTTGGAAGCCGCATGCGGAATGGCATATATACCTGTCTGTGTGCGAGTAAGAAAAAAGTGCTAGACAACATTTGGAATCTTTCTCTGCAACTTCACAGTTGCAAAGCAGACACTGCAGTTTAATTTGGTTGTTCTTGTTAAAAGTTTGCAATTTTTGCCTCACGTGACGTTCGATTGTACAAGTAGTAATTTAGGTTCCCCCCAGAAAGGAGTGCTCGAAGCACAACTCGTTGAATTTTTTGTTACAAACGTTAGAAGTCTTTGGAATTTTCTAGCACACTAAATAGAATTTTCGCAGATCTATCTCAGGAATAATTCTGGCGAAATTAGTAAGTCTGCTCTTAGCATTTATGAACCTCAAATGTCACTGAGATGGAGTTTAGGCTCTTCTTCCGTGGCACTCGGCTAGGATCCTAGGCCGAAATAAATTATTTTTCGATCTGCGTCTATTGTAGCACAATGGCTGCCTTTAAATGGATGCGTATTATTTCTCAACCATAATGCCAACTTGATAACGTCAGCTTTCCGAGATATTCGTGCAGCATTCTTTGATAATGGGCTTATTGCAACCACAATTCTAATTATTTACTTGCGAGTGATCGATGCCTGATGTATGCCCTCATCGGATTTTGTTCAGTACTATTTTATTTATGAGTCCACTCGGATGACACCTGTATCAGTCTGGTTTCGTACTAAGTGGGAGTTCTTAAGCATTACACCTCGACTTTTCTGGTGTCATTTGAATATTGTCGATGACGTTTGTCCACCCAGAAGCTTTTGCGTGAGGACACAGCTTTATTTCTGTGCCTGTTAGCTTCCAGCATTTTCTCATACATGCATCTGCACATACGACGCGGAACCACTCAAATCAAAACGACGGTTATATTGCGAGTGGTCGCAAACTCTAATGCAATTTACAGCGGCGTTTGAAGGGTGTTTCGATGGTGAAATTATGGTATGCGCGAAAGAGGTGATGTAGCGAAACGTAAAAAGCGACAGTGGGACGCCGATATTCCGGCAAACGTGAAGGATTCCCAATTTACGGAGTCGAAACGACTGCGGTCATCGCGGCACCGAGAAAAGACCCGAAGAGTTAAATGCCATGTTTACTTTATTAAACTTTGCTTTCCTAATCTTTTAGACGCCTTGGTGAGGTTGCCACAGCAGGCGTGCTCATTTCATTGGGCGCACGCAAAAGGCAACGCCGCAGCAGATGTAGCACCACCGATTTCAACAGTAAAAGAAGGGTGAATGATTTGCGAGGCCCAAATAACCGGCGCTCCGGCCTTTACACGGGTCATACCGCCAATCTTGTGCGGCCAACAGTTGTTCTAGTAAGTTTGCCTCGACCGCCATATTTTTTAATTTTCCTATTGCCCGTCTTTCTTGATTGGCTCAGGTACGCTTAAATACCGGGTTTCGCAGTAATGCAAGGGCTGGTTGCCCTGATTCCCAGGCTGGGCATTGTTCATCGGAAAATGTCAGTCGTTCTCTCCCTGAATTCGGAACAATGTCGACACTGTCTGAGAACGCGTCCGAGGCTGCTCTTGCCGCGAGTGGAAAATGCTAATGTGATGATGATGATGATTATGATTTTTTATAGCGCAAGAGCATCTGAGGCTAAACAGCGCCATGGAACAAGGTATTTTTCTTCTTCACAAGGTGGGGCCAAAGACGCATTTTCCAAGCAATTCACCCTGAATAAGCCGAGCACCAGGCAGGGAAAAGCTTGTACCCATTGTATCACCGGTGGGTACCCGGCAGCACTGGGGATCGAACCCCGCATCTTGCGCATGCGAGGCGGGTTTTTGAAACCACTAGGCCACGGCTGCGGTGGAAAATGCTAATAAGAAACAAAATAATGAAAGGAATGAACAGTTACTAAACTAGATGAGAACCGTGATGATCGTTCGTTATTGCCCCCACTTCCTTTCTGTTTCTTTTTTCTTCTTCTTCTTCGTCCTCTTAAGGCATGGCACTTCTGTTTCTTTCCTTCTTTCCCTTCTTCTTCTCTTCTTCTTTATCTTCCTCATCTTCTTCATCTTGGTTTGTCTTCTGTGTTCGCTGCTTCTCTATTATTTTCTCTTCCTCTTCTTCTCCTCCCCTTCACCTTCTCTTCTTCTCTCTTATTCGTTCTCTTCTTCTATCCTTCTTTTTCTTTCTGCTCTTCCTTCTTCTGAACTTATTCTCTGTTGGCTTGGCTTTTATATTCTTGTTCATTCCTTGTTTCTTCTCCTTAACCATGTGCTTTTTCACTTCTTTTTTCTCTTTTCTTGGCTTTTGCACCCTTCTTCTGTTTTCCTGCTGCTGCTTCTTTCTCTTCCTCTTTTATTTAATGGTCTTCCTCTATATATAGGCTTCGCTTGCCTTGGTTTGCGTTTTTTTACGACAACTAGAACTACTACAACTTGTTTCAGTTACACGACCAAAGCAGGAACTTCAAACTATCGGGCTCAATAGCCTTGCGACGCTCGACGCAGTGAGAGCTTATCCCCCAAGTCCTTTTACCTCAAGTAGGAAATAGCGCTTAGGATGTCATCTCAGCTGAAAAGCGTCGGGATATAATCCCAACGTCTTGTGTACTGAGAACAGGGGCTACCCGAGGAACCAGATATTCGACGTTGTGCTTCTCTTTCTATAGCAAGGCGAGGGAAACCATATGGATCGTCTCAAATATTGCTCTAAGAAATATGGATGTATTTCATCGTTATAGCAGATGACTGCTTATTCCTTAATGCGACACTCAGGGAGGTAGCAGGAAGGAGTCAGTAAGGTTTCCAGGTCCTTTCTGTGGCCACCTGAAGAAACCTGGAAAACATTACTTTTGAAGAAGTGCCAATCACATTATTAATATATAAGGAAAGAAAGCTGGCCCCCAATTTGTTTGGTTAAGCTAAATGCATCTAAGGTCCGCTAGCACGTTTGCCCCCGTTAAGGGGCGACCAGTTGGGATTGATGAGGAAGAAATGCGGAAGCATTCGCTTCGGCATCTACTGCCGCAGACAATTGTTTTTTTTTCAGCAATTTAAGCCACTCGTCCCAGACTCATTCGAGGTTGCTGAGCCATTCTGAGTCATTTATCGTTTTGATAAGTAACGCTTCCTCCGGCCTGTACGACCTCACCCTTACAGGTGGAGAGGTGGTTTCCTACCCTTTACCTTGGAAGGTGGCAGGTAGAGAGAGTAAAATCCCCCGAACATCACCTACCACCTGCCACGCCTTGCACGTGAAGGCTTCACAAAAACATGCCTTTTTACCTAGTGACCCATTGCTAGCACTCATAAAAACTCACAGGACGGTTACGACTATGCAAAGCGAGATGCAACGATAGCTGTGTAGGCTTTTGGTTTTGGGAATATTTTGAGGTAGAAAAGATACAGTGACCTCATATCGCACTGGTGTAGTGGTCATCCAACCGGTGGGTAGATGACCCCACCCACAGTGAGGTCATCTACCCTGGAGGGTGGATGTCATTAACGCACCCACCAGTTACGCTGACGGCGACAACGGCTACGACGATGGCGCGCAAACCGGGGACGGGCACATAACAGCTTTCGCTGTAAAAAAAACTGGAAGGGTATGACACGTTAGCTTCAATGGGTCAGTGTCCTGATATGCGGAAGTGGTCATTCTCGACTTTACAATCATAGGTCATTGGGAGTACTCATACCGCGTCTGGTGCAGCGGTTAAGCGATGCGCCACTGCCCTACAATAGCAGGGGTTGGCCCTGGTGGCGACTGTGCGACCCAGGTTGCTCTTCCCGAGACTCTTCTCGCGGCCAATGATTAAATGCCCCCTGTCACTGTGGTCATTTTTCTCATAATCCGGTGGGCAGGTTGTGACGACGCCACAAGGTCACGTGATCTAGGTGGCCTAGCTTGATTATCGGAGCCCCAGTTGCTCCGGCCGCTGTGGCTGGGAAGCTTCAAACGTTAGCTGACGCCAACATCGTTGCTAACACAGATGCCGACAGCGACGCCGTACTCTTTTTTCGAACATAGAGATACTAACGGTCTCGCGTTAAAAAATAGTTGCCCACCCGCAGACCATAATAGCGAAAGGTTTCACTCATTTTCAGGATGAGACTGTCGCTGAATTTCAAGCTTTCAGTTGGCGATTTGTGCTTGCATGCGATTAAGAGAACCATTCGGATGGTTTCACTTCTGTTCAGGACGAGAATGTCGCTGAATTTCAAGCTTTCAGTTGGCTATTTGTGCTTACATGAGATTAAGAGAACAATTCGGATGAGTTTTTAAATAGTCAACGCCTACGCTGTGCATAAAACACACTTCATCTTTAGGCTGATATCTTTCAAGCTTTCGTCGACTCCTTTCTTCTGTAGAATAAAATTCTAATCAATTTTACCTTGTCGTTTTTTTTAGAAAAAAACTACTTTATCTTTCTTGAGAGAAATAGTTGCCCTCCATTGATCACGTTGGTACTGGTCATTGGTTTTTATGTAAAATGTGGCATGACCTGCCCTAGTTACGACCAATAAAGCTTTCGTTACGAACCTTTACCTCTCCCTCAGACTAGCCAGTTCCCTGGTTATGAGTATATAATTATAATTGGTTTTTTTGGGGGAAAGGAAATGGCGCAGTATCTGTCTCATATATCGTTGGACACCTGAACCGCGCCGTAAGGGAAGGGATAAAGGAGGGAGTGAAAGAAGAAAGGAAGAGAGAGGTGCCGTAGTGGAGGGCTCCGGAATAATTTCGACCACCTGGGGATCTTTAACGTAAGTTTGCGAATGTGTGAGGGCGTTGGTTTGAGTCGGAAGCGATTCAGCTGCGTGCTTCAGTTAGTGTGAGTGCTGAGTTCATCCACTATGTATATAGAAGACCACGCGTGGAAGCATGATCATTCCAGGAAAAGAAGCACGGTGCAGGAATGCAGGTGCACTATTTTTGCTGTCTGCCTTGTTGGGTGAGGAGGTCAGAACCCACATTAGTCTCCTACTTATCCAATGTGCCACAAAAATACGCTGGATACTAGACCGACGAATATACAGATAAATATAACAAGGAAGAAATGCGGAAAGAACGGGTGATACAGCAGCGCCAAAGAATGGAACGAATCGGTGTATATTTGAGAAATGCTCCAGCATACGCAAACCCTTATCGTTAAAGCATGTCACTGGAGTGAAATATTGAGAAAATGCAAGGCGATAAGAACGACTATTTGTAAGGTGAAATTTAACGTCGTACAAGAACGCTGATTTTCATATCAGCAGGTAGGTACATGGCAAGCTTATGTAGACAGGACGTCCATCAAAACGGTAGCCCAACCCGTTAGCAGAGGTCCAGTCGCGATTCCAAGGTCAGTAAATGCGCAACCGCGAAGCCGAAGCCGCCAGACGCTAGAGACTGGGAACTACAATGTAGGCAGTCGGGCATTTCAGTGTCAACAACAACGTGTTCGGCTTTCAGGGTTTGATGCGCGAAAGGCTTCAAAAGATGCAGCGAATTCTAGCGGGATATGACTGCATATCCAAAACGATGAACACTAGCGTTAGGTTAGCTTGAAATTCACAGCATATTTGATGTTCCAGTAACATTTATTGCTTCCTCAAATTTTTTTCTGCACAACACTCTTCAGGTAATGTTCGACACAGAAATGCAGATATTTATGTTGCATCTATATTATAGCTTCTGTCCCGGCAGCAAGATGCTCGATAAAAAGAATGAAGGCGAGGAGCACGGGATGAGAAGTGCTCGAGCACATGAAACGTAGTGCGTTCAGTAACGACCTCCTGGATGCGTTGCTCTTGTTTCCCGGGGTTCAGGCTTAACTCGTTTTTTTTTTGTCGATCGCCCTTGATGCTCATAGGGGCATTCAGAAGACATCAAGATCACGTGACAGAATAGAACAATGCGTTTTTCTGAAACTGCGATCCCACCCCGACAAATGGTACAAAGTCACAACATAGAAAATATCGGAAATATGAACTTGAAGTTAGCGTTCACCGCATTACACAATGCCGTGCAGAGAAGCAAGCTTTGGCTCAGCAGTGAAGGCGGGGCAAGTTCGCTTTTCCACACTTCTGGCCAAGGAGTGAATGTCGCCATTATAAGTGACTGTTTCACAGAAGCTTTCATCCTTCTCTTTTCTTCCAACCGACCAAAAATAAATGTGTGCCGTCTCCACATTTTATTAGATCTGTTAAAGAAAAAGTTGTTCCGACAGCACATTATTCTTCCCGAGAAACCTTATATAATGCACGGAACTTTCATTCCTTAGTTGACGCATCTTTGGCTCGTGCGCATTTTTAAAATTAACATTTCCTTGATTCTGAGCGGAATCCCATGAATTTTCTCATCCGTCGGTAGAATTATCTGGCAGTAGGGTCAACAGTGCTATCAGAATCACGAACACAAAAACTACGGTGTTATTTAAGAATGATGGCGACTCTTCTTCTAGTTGATAGCCAGCTGCATGCATATATATTGCTTATTTGTGTTTCTCGCAATTAGCCAGTACTAGCGAGCACAGATTGGTAGCCTCAGAGATAAACCACACTGTTTAGTCAAGTGTCCTAGTTCATAAATTGTCACATTTATTGACGAGCCTTTTGTTTTACACACCATGAACGAAGGCCCATAGACGGTTACTCAACCATTCCAACTCCTTCACATTTCACCTCTAAATATTTGTGACATTTTCATTTTAATATTCATAATCTCTCTAACTATAGAACGCCACAAACAAAAGTGTATTAATTTCTGTGAGCAGGATCAGCACCGTTTATTTGGCAACTATATTTGCAGTAACCCTGCTGGCGGCAATGAGTTAATAAACGAAGCAGCAGCAGCTTCAAGCGCTTGAGAGCTCTTGCCGGTCGGATTGCAACGCGATGACGCATACGTGAGACGAGCTAAACAGGCATGTTTTTTCTGCCCAGAAGCGGTGCCATTTCGTAGGCTCTTTGACCTTTGCGTACTTTTTGAACTTTAAACTGAAACAAATCGCTTTCGCGTGAACTCGAAAGCCTAATGTTCAATTTGTCTTCCGTAGCCCGCACAAAATCCTTACGCCAGTGCAGATAACTCTCGCTGCATGATATATGTACCAGATGTGGTGTGGCTATGGCAATCTCTTTTTTTGTTTTTAGGTATATTTTTCATAAAATAATAAGCACATCAGTAATGGTTGGCGCTCGCCTACTCTCCAAATGGTCCAGAAGTAATGAACATGTGTCTTATGAGTCTCTTTTCACCTTCTTGTGCCTTGATGAAAAGACACAAAGGATATGCTAAGCTCGGTGATGCGTACGCTTGTTTGTGTTTCTTCACGCGTACCTTAAAGCGAGTGTGTTTTGCTCCCATTGGAGGGTAGCAAAACCGGTTTCTTCTCCAAATTAACCTCCCTGCCCTTCCTCCTCTTCCATCTACTGAGCGCACAAAACATGTTTACTATATAACATTACAGATGAAGTATAGTCACTCGAAATATATGCGACACTAGATAAAGCTTAAAGAGGTGCAAAAATTCGAAGGGGCTCGACTGTTTGCTGCCTAGTTTAGAAGCTGCAAAGATGCGATAAAGCTCGGTGGCCCAATAGTCGGCGCATTTCCTTAAATTATGCGTGCATGTGAGTGAATACTTTCGCAATATCTCTACACAAGAAAATCATCATCAACCTAATGAAGTTATCTAAACCACCAGGAAGCTATTCTGAAAAGAGGCAGAGATGAAATCTTCAAGCATGACGGAACTAATCCGAAAAAGAAGCGTGTGCTGAAAGGCACAACACCAGCACGCCTATTGCTTCGGTCGGCAGTACTGAGCTGACAAAGCAAAAGACAAGATCTCCTGATTCTCAGCTCAGGAACAATAAAAACAAAGGCCCCTCGAAGACGCCAAGCTCAGACCGAGATTCTTTCAAGTTTCTATTAGTGGACGCGCAACTGTGTTTTGAAACCCTGTAGATACGCCCGGACATCGGTAGGTAAGCCGCTGATTCTTGAATTCTCATTAAACCATAGGAAACCTGAAGCTGGTTTCTGCTCTTTTACAG